>NC_084952.1:10589352-10826852 GCF_949316205.1 Platichthys flesus
ATTCAATATTAGTAAAGAGTTTGATACGCAGGCGACCAGCTGTGGGCTGTGGCAGTGAGCTTTCAGTCTGTGGATTGAGTTCAACGTGTCTTCTTCTATCTCCTCGTATAAAGCACAGCAGTGCAAGGCAACAGAGTTCAAACGCTGGTGAAATTCACCACTGGTGCATTTAGACATTCGGATTACATTTATTTCAACACATTAGACTAACACAGATATTCATAGCTGGCATAGGTCCTGACCTCTGTCAAGCAACAACATTCATCGAATCACTTCCTCTTGAATGAATTCCTTGCAAAGTAAAAGCATGTTATTTATTTTGTAGCTGGAATGCTTTATATCAGCTGAAATGCAGAGCTTTTATTTTGAAAAGTTGGGACTGAAGTTTAGAACAATTTCTTAACAGACCCCTGAAATAAACGACAAGTAAAGTATAAAAAAACACACCAGCTAAGTAAATAATTCAAAACTATATAAAATCCACTTACGGGAACGGTAATAAAATAAATTCATTGATTTAAAGAAAGACATTGTCAATAAAATCTCCACTGCAAAAATAAACAGTCAAAATGAACACAGAGATTTCTACCTTCACTCTGCATCATTGACTGTTTATAGAAGGCTCTGCCCACAAACAATAAACAGTGACAGAATATTGCAGAATTGTGAGATGAGGACTCACTAAGGACAAAGAATGATCCAGAACATTGACACAGGACAAGAGAACCAACCATTCCAAACAGGAAGGTTTAGAACAGATGCACAATTTCACCTCAACTTATATCTTCTCCTCCACACCTGCCATGGAAATACACACTGAATGTTCTCAAGTATGTATCTTCACACTGAGCTGTTTAATCTGAGACCAGAAGTCACGTGATGTTAAAGCTCTGAAGCTCAATTCTCTGTCTCTGATTCACTCTCTCTCTCTCACTCCCTCTCCGTCTCTCCCTCCCTCCCTTTGTCATGTCATAATGTGATGTCGCCCTCCATTGGCAGCCCGGTGAATAGCAACAACATAGACAATGCAGGCCAGTGCCAGGGGACCTGAGCTAATAGAGGGGGCTGGGGGGGGCCGTGATTGAAAACTAATGATTCCGTAATCCACAGCAGTGACAGTTTTCGTTTGGTTCAAGGTCTGGCCCCAGGTTTGTGATACTGTATTTGCACACACACAATAGAGATACACTTTCTGAAAAGCCTCTTGAGGTAGAACCAGCTGTATGATGGAATAATGATTCTTTAGGGGCCGTCTGCTGTGTTCATGAATTAAACTTTGTGAAAATCTCTAGACTGTCTAGATGAACACATTTTATCTTGATAACTGAATTTTCCACAGCAGCAGTAGTCAGCAGCCCTGCAGACTGCCTTCAGTCACAGAGTCAAGTTACATCCTGGGTGAAGTGATGTCCCCTGGCAGGTTATTCATCAAGATCATGACTGGATTTCAGGGTCTAAGGTTGTGAATTCAAACTCTGGTTTAAGAACAATAATTCTGTTCATGTCTTTTCAAGCAAAATGCATCATGAAAAGCTCATTTTCTTCTTCCTCCTCTTTTTTCCTCCTATTCCACAAAATGCTCAACCCATTGCTGAATATTTAATTATACATGACTGAATGTGTGACGTGAATACACATCAAGCAACTACATTATATCACCCCTTCTCTTCCATGTTTCAATCATTACAGTAATTATAATTATGATCACATGTAAAAAAAATCAATGTTTATTACATTTAAAGTTTTGGTGGATCTTCGGAGTAATTTTTCAGATAATCCAGTGTTCTGTAAAATGGTTGATTTACATCAAGAAGTGAAAGAATCGTGTTAACAACTCTAAAAGCAAGACACTTCATTTTCCTGTTTAAATGAGAAAATCTAAATCAAGTCAAATTGCTGAATCTTGATATGCAATGTTATAATTAATGCAATAATATGTAAAAATGATAAAACAGTCACTTTTAAATGGCATCACTCTCAGTGGTACAGCTAATATGAAGCGCTCTACACATAGTGACACCTTTTATGATTTAGTATGAACAGATTTTCAGACACGAAAAACCTGAAAACATAAAAAATGTCTTTGCACATTTACAGTTAATATGTTTTTTGTTCTGTGATCATCACTGCTGATACTTTCTCGCTCTGAAAAAACACAAGTGTAGAGCAGCTGTAAACACGATAAGTAGTTATTTTCACACCCACAAAGAAACTTGAGCCATTACAGCAAGCGAAGCGAAACAAAATGTCGGTTTAGAGGAAGTTTTGGGTTCAAGAGCAGAACTTCTCTTTTCAAGCATCTAAACAGAGGTCTCTGGATCCTCCCTCTCTTGTGGCATGGCAGAGCCCTCAGCTCTCTGGGATTTATTCTTCCTCCAAGCAAAATAGGCGGCGATCACAATGAACAACAGAGCTGCCACAGCTGTTTGCAGTCCACATATGAGGGAGGGATCTGTTTCAGTGGAGAGACACAAAGATCACATGTTGACAAAGTTTTCACTCACACTGACAGACAACAAGATGAAACGATTGGATCCACTGCAGCAGAGGCAGTTTTCACATACTAATGAACCAGGGCTCATCTCTGGAGGAGGAGGTCACAGTTTGATTGGAGGATGTGATACTAATGGAAGGATTAAGTGACAATGTGACAGCAGTCTTCTTACCCACAGTCGTGTCTGAGGTTGTGTGGGTTGTTGTCGGCTCAACGCACAGTGTGTTATTTGCTGCAAACACCCACCCTGTTATGCGTATCTTATATACAGTGCAGTTAATGAAGATGAAGCCTGTATGGACAGAAACAGATGAGCTATAACTGATGTTCAGCAAGATCCTGATCTCCAGCATCATCTGACCATTGTCCCTCATGCTCTCACTCACCACAGGAAGATATTCTCTTGTGACTCTCTAAATGACTGACGTGGTTCTTGACTGAGCAGCCCAGAACTCCCTCGACGTTCTGTCTCAGAGTGATGTTGTCAGTCTGGTGATTTCCAGAGAGCAGCTTGTCTTCTGTCAGTGTGCGTCCATCCAGAGTCCAGCTGTACTGAGGACTGTCCCCTCCCTCAGAGGAGCAGGACACCCTCATCTCTCCCTGGGACAGACACTCAGGGACCAGCCGGAAAGGCGACACAGGAGCTGGAGGAACAAAGATGATGTTGGACATGTTGACTGAGTCATGGTCGTCCGTCACAGTTTCTAATACAGAACAGGGCAGAAAGTGCAGGATAAAAAGTTGTTTACCTTGAATAGACAACTGTAGAGTCCGCTCCTCTAAAAGAGCTCCATCTGAATTATATATTTCAAGTGTATATTCATCTGCGTCAGATCTTATCAGGTTATTGATCCTAAGCATTCCATCACTAGGAGTAAAGGAGTATTTGTCTCGACTCATATTAACAGTAAAGTTATTATTTTGCCAGCTCAATATCTTTGTGCCGTTTTTTCTAATGATAAATCTTTCTGCCGCCCGATCCATCAGCTGCAGGACCACAGTTCCTCCCAAAGCTCCGTAACACTGAGCTCCTTTCTTCTGTCTGAAATCACATTTGGTTTCCACACCTGGAGAGTAAAGAAAAAAAGGTTTTGAGCAGTTGATTTGCCAGACTAACAATGCCATTGACATTGCCATTGCTGTGACTGGGTTTCTCTCAGACCACATTATGTATTTTTATTTGCACAGCTGATGATATTTTGACATTTTACAGTAGAAAAATTAGATGAATAATAGCTGACAGCACCCAGGACAAACATGTACAGTGAAACATTTTATTACCTTCAAAAGACATGTTGATATTTTTAAAACTATAGGAATTTGTGCAAATAATGATGATGGTTATATTTTTGTTGTTTGTGTTCACACAACAATTGTATTAAGTTCTCATTACAGAGGAGATTGGATTAGAAATGCATCATTAATGATGAACACCTTGTCTAAAATATTTAAATTTTCAATAGATAATGCAACAGCTCATGGAGGAGTGAGTATCGTGGAGCAATTCGAAAAAAGTTACTCCAAGGCGGGGGGGGGGTCATTGAGCAAAATAAAGATCTATACTTTAATTTGAAAAAGAATCAGTAACATATTTAAGTTTTACTGTAACTATAGATCACCTTCTACAAACAGGACGTACGACTTCAATCATTGGCATCAGATTTCAATTTATTTAAAGAATCTATTTGATTAAAAAACTAAACTAAAAATCTCTTTTTCCTTTTTCAATTACCAGCAAATAAACAGTAAACAAAGTCTTTCTCAGTTTTAAATCCATGGGCCCCTATCAATGACATCGCAAAGTAAAAAGGAAAGAAAGAAATGTTTAACTAGAGAAATACATAAGTGAGTAATACATACACAAATAGATTAATGTACAAAAATATAAATGCATACATAAATTAATTAAAGAATATATGCAGTGCAGTGAGGGCACAAGTTTCTACATGTTTATATAAACGTATTAATTTACACACCAAATAATTATTTTTTTTGTTGATTCAGGAATTAATTAAGGCATTCAATTATATATGCATCTATTGAGTTGTTTATTTATCTTTTTTTACTTTTGGCAGTTTCGTTCCTGCACCACGTGACACTGATCCGTAAAATCCTTGATTCAAACTTTTTCATGTTTTGAATCTGATCTTGGGTCTTCATGAAATCATTGAATCATGTATTACTAAGACAAATTCAACTCCAAAACTAATATATCTGTGAAAAACCTTACCATGGGAGACTGCAAGTAGCATCACCAACAGTCCAGCTACAGCTTCCATGTCTGGTCAGTGTTCAGCCTTCAGCTTTGAGACCAACTCCTCTTCTTCACCCAACAGCAAACACACACAGCAGGGAGCTGAGCAGTCTGAAATGTTTCCCGGTAGTGATCAGCTTTGAGATGACAAACTGACAACCTTTTTTTTTGTGATGAACATTTAAGAGGAAGTAGTGGACGGTATTTTTAAACGTGAAAGATATTGATGGAGGTTTCATTTTGCTTGTCATTTGATGTTTTATTTTCATTCACAAAATGTATGCATGCACCACAGCTTGTACATTAAGTCTATGGCCTTATATATAAAGTCCATTGTCTTTATATACATAGAAATGCACTGTCCACACATAGTCAAGTTACTATAGTCAAGTCTCAGGTTTATCTCGAGCCCAAACATATTTTGTGGCATCCACAACTAAAGTGGCGTCCAGAACCAGTCATTCCAGTTCCATATTTACAATGGGAGCACTAAGACTAGATGTGCTAATTATTGAATTAATCCTCAAATTGGATTGAAGGGATCATCTGATGGTGTATGACATGTGAAGCTTTCTGATTAGTTTCATGCTCAGTAAGACTGTGCATATAGAAAACTGAGGCAACAGCTTTGAACATTTGCCTGAGACCAGAATTTTAGCAGAAGTACTGTACGTGTGATAATCGCGTTTCATCACACTGTTTCAAAAATTGACTGCATGGCATTGCAAAAAGATATATGGAGGAAGTGAAGTGTTGAAGATGAAGACAAACTGTAAAACCTTCCATAGATACAGCTTTGCCAGCAAACATCTCCTGTTTATTTCCATTATGTCTGCCTGCACCATTTTCTCCAATTTAAGGTCAATAAACATTCAGTCCGACGACTGAAGCATTTGTACAGAGTTTATAAGAAGAGATATAATCGTGGATGGAAGAGTTTTGTTTGGGGGGGGGGGGGGGGGGGGGATTGACAACAACTATTCTATAATCCATAGAAATTACAGTTTTCATTTGTTTCAAAGTCTGGACCAAGATTTTGGATACTGTATTTGCACACACAGTAGAGAGACACTTTCTGAAAAGCCTCTTGAAGTAGAACCAGCTGTATGATGGAATGATTCGTTAGGGGCCGGGCTGCTGTGTTCATTAATAAAACTTTGTGAAAATAAATCAGAGACATCTCTAGACTGCCTAGATGAACAGGTTTTTCTTGATAACTTAATTTTCCACAGCAGCAGTAGTCAGCAGCCCTGCAGACTGCCTTCAGTCACAGAGTCAAGTTACATCCTGAGTGAAGTGATGTCCCCTGGCAGGTTGATAATCAAGATCATGACTGGATTTCAGGGTCTAAGGTTGTGAATTCAAACTCTGGTTTAAGAACAATAATTCTGTTAATGTCTACTGAAGCAAAATGCATCATGAAAAGCTCATTCTCTTCTTCGTCCTCTTTTTTCCTCCTATTCCTCAAAATTCCCAACGCATTGCTGCTTGTAGAATATTTAATTATACATGACTGAATGTGTGACGTGAATACACATCAAGAAACTAAATTAAATCACCCCTTCCCCTCCATGTTTCAATCATTACTGTAACTGTAATTATGATCACATAAAAAAATGTATATAGTTTAACACTATTGTTTTGGTGGATCTTTGAAGTAATTTTTCAGATAATCCAGTGTTCTGTAAAATGGTTGATTTACATCAAGAAGTGAAAGAATCGTGTTAACAACTCTAAAAGCAAGACACATCATTTTCCTGTTTACGTGAGAAAATCTAAATCAAGTCAAACTGCTGAATCTTGATATGCAATGTTTTTAATTAATGTAATAATATGTAAAACTGATAAAACAGTCACTTTCAAATGGCATCACTCTCAGTTGTACAGCTAATATGAAGCGCTCTACACACAGTGACACCTTTTATGATTTAGTATGAACAGATTTTCAGACACGAAAACCCTTAAAACATAAAAAATGTCTTTGCACATTTACCATAAATATGTTCTTTGTTCTGTGATCACTGCTGCTGATACTTCCTCGCGCTGAAAATACACAAGTGTAGAGCAGCTTTAAACACGATAAGAAGTTATTTTCACACCAACAAAGAAACTTGAGCCATTACAGCAAGCGAAGCGAAACAAAATGTCGGTTAAGAGGAAGTTTTGGGTTCAAGAGCAGAACTTCTCTTTTCAAGCATCTAAACAGAGGTCTCTGGATCCTCCCTCTCTTGTGGCATGGCAGAGCCCTCAGCTCTCTGGGATTTATTTTTCCTCCAAGCAAAATAGGCGGCGATCGCAATGAACAACAGAGCTGCCACAGCTGTTTGCAGTCCACATATGAGGGAGGGATCTGTTTATGTGGAGAGACATAAAGATCACATGTTGACAAAGTTTTCACTCACATTGACAGACAACAAGATGAAACGATTGGATCCACTGCAGCAGAGGCAGTTTTCACATACTAATGAACCAGGGCTCATCTCTGGAGGAGGAGGTCACAGTTTGATTGGAGGATGTGATACTAATGGAAGGTTTAAGTGACACTGTGACAGTAGTCTTCTTACCCACAATCGATTCTGAGGTCGGCTCAACGCACAGTGTGTTATTGGCTGCAAACACCCACTGTGTTATGCGTGTCTCATTAGAGTCAGTGCAGTTGATGAAGATGAAGCCTGTATGGAGAGAAACAGATGAGCTGTAACTGATGTTCAGCAAGATCCTGATTTCCAGCATCTAACCATTGTCCCTCATGCTCTCACTCACCACAGGTAGATATTATCTGGTGACTCTCTAAATGACTGACGTGGTTCTTGACTGAGCAGCCCAGAACTCCCTCGACGTTCTGTCTCAGAGTGACGTTGTCAATCTCGTGATTTCCAGAGAGCAGCTTGTCTTCTGTCAGTGTGTGTCCATCCAGAGTCCAGCTGTACTGAGGACTGTCCCCTCCCTCAGAGGAGCAGGACACCCTCATCTCTCCCTGGGACAGACACTCAGGGACCAGCCGGACAGGCGACACAGGAGCTGGAGGAACAAAGATGATGTTGGACATGTTGACTGAGTCATGGTCGTCTGTCACAGTTTCTAATACAGAACAGGGCAGAAACTGCAGGATAAAAAGTTGTTTACCTTGAATAGACAACTGTAGAGTCCGATCCTCTAAAAGAGCTCCATCTGAATTAAATATTTGAAGTTTATATTGATCTGTGTCAGATCTTATAAGGTTATCAATCCTAAATGTTCCATCACTAGGATTAAAGGAGTATTTGCCCTCATTTGCATTGTGTCTAAATTTATATCTTCTCCAGATTAATATCCTTGTGGTGTTCTTATAAATGTCAAATCTTTCTGGTACACGATCCATCAGCTGCAGGACCACAGTTCCTCCCAAAGCTCCGTCACACTGAGCTCCATCACTCTTTCTGACATCACATTTGGTTTCCAGACCTGGAGAGTTTTTGAAAATAGATTGTAAACAATTGTCATCACTTAATTTTTAACAAAATGAGCGACAGAAAATGACCAGAGAAAACAGTTCACTCAACAATACTCATTAAGTTCTCGTTACACAGGATGTTCGATAAGAAATGTATTAACAGTTTAAACACATTATCTAGAATATGCACATTTTGAAAAGAAAATGCAACAGCCAATCATTATTTTATTCAGGGACGGGTGATTATCGTGGAGCTATTCGTTGTTTTAAAAAACTTTTGTCAAACTCCGATGACTCTAAGGGGAGTCATCAGAGTTTACTCTTATTTGAAAAAGAATCAGTACATATTTAAGTTTTTCTGTAGCTGTAGATCACTAATACAAACAGGACGTACGACTTCAATCATTGGCATCAGATTTTTATTTATTTTAAGAATCTATTTGAGTAACTAATCTAAAACTAAAAATCTCTCTTTCCTTTTTCAATTACCAGCAAATATACAGTAAACAAAGTCTTTCTCAGTTTTAAATCCATGGGCCCTTATCAAAGACATGGCAAAGTAAAAAAGAAAGAATGAAATGTTTAACTAGAGAAATACATACACAAATAGATTAATGTACAAAAATATAAATGAATACATAAATGAATTAAAGAATATATGCAGTGCAGTGAGAGTAAATGGTACAAGTTTCTACATGTTTATATAAATTTCTCAATTTACACACCAAAATACAGAAATAAATAAATTTAGAACTGTAGAAAATTGGAAATGTACAAATACCAAAATGAATTAATGCATAAATGAATAGATACATAATTAAATAAATATGGGAATGTAGAAATACAGCACTAAATACATTTGAAATTATAAATACATAAATAAATACATAAATGTGGAAATGTATTTTTTTTTGTGTTGATTCAGGAATTAATTTAGGCATTCAATTATGTATGCATCTATTGAGTTGTTTATTTATCCTATTTTATTTTTGGCAGTTTAGGTCCTCCACCAGCGTGACACTGATCCCTATAATCCTTGATTCAAACTTTTTCATGTTTTGAATCTGATCTTTGGTCTTCATGAAATCATTGAATCGTGCATTACTAAGACAAATTCAACTCCAAAACTAATATCTCAGTGAAAAACCTTACCATGGGAGACTGCTAGTAGCATCACCAACAATCCAACTACAGCTTCCATGTCTGGTCAGTGTTCAGCCTTCAGCTTTGAGACCAACTCCTCTTCTTCACCCAACAGCAAACACACACAGCAGCAAACACACACAGCAGGGAGCTGAGCAGTCTGCCATGTTTCCCGGTAGTGATCAGCTTTGAGAGGAGAAACTGTGGAAACTCTTTTTTATGATGAACATTTAAGAGGAAGTAGTGGACGGTATTTTTAAACGTGACATATATTGAGGGATGTTTCATTTTGCTTGTCATTTGATGTTTTGTTTTCATGCACAAAATGTATGTATGCACCAAAGCTTGTATATAAAGTCTATGGCCTTATATATAAAGTCCATAGTCTTTATATACATAGAAATGCACTGTCCACACATAGTCAGGTTTATATAGTCAAGTCTCAGATTTATCTCCAGTCCAAACATATTTTGTGGCATCCACAACTAAAGTGGCGTCCAGAACCAGTCATTCCAGTTCCATATTTACAATGGGAGCACTAAGACTAGATGTGCTAATTATTGAATTAATCCTCAAGTTGGATTAAAGGGATCATCTGATGGTGTGTGACTTGTGAAGCTTTTATTAACAGTAAAAAGTTGCATATAGAAAACTGAGGCAACAGCTTTGAACTTTTGCCTGAGACCAGAATTTTAGCAAAAGTATTGTACGTGTTGTGATCGCGTTTCAGCAGACTATTCCTAGATATGACTGCATGGCATTGCACTCAGATATATGGAGGAAGTGAGGTGTTAAAGATTAAGACAAACATGAAAACCTACCATAGACACAGCTAACCCTAACCATAACATCTCCGTATTTATTCCACTATTGTCTGACTACTACATTTTAGTTAAATAAACATTAAGTCCGAGACCTGAAGCATTTGTACAGAGTTCATAAGAAGAGATATAATTCTAAATGCAAGAGTTTTAAGATATCATTTTAGTTCTACAGGGATTTACTCCCCACTATATACACAGACAATGACATAGTACTGCAAACATCTGTCTCTGGAGCTAAGACATTCATCACCATGCTCATTTCTTGCATCCACTGAAAATCAAACAAAAGTCACAGATGAAAGTGAATTAAGAGTAAACTAAACTTTACTATGACATAATGTGAGTGAAATCCAAACACAGCCTTCGTATGCTGCCACAACACTTCATGATTTGTCATCTTCAATATGGATGATACCAGCGAGTCAGAAACAAAGTGCTTAACTTTAGTCTCTTTCAAGTCATTAATTTCTGTAATTTTAGTACAAGCGCTGAAACTAAATCATTTACGTCCAATTATCCAATGTTCAGGCATAAGTTTATATATTCTGCTTACACTGATTACACCATATACATTATTATCTTATTAGCTTATCTTATCTTAATACCGTAATTTAGACTCTAATAGTAGATTTGTTTGCTCATGAGGTTAACATGGGTGAAGGATAATAAAGTAACTGACACTGTGAGTACATGTAAAAAAAAGTGTTTAGTGGAACTTGTTTAAGTACAATCTTTGGAGATATTGCAGATTTTTTTTCACAGTAAACCGACAAAGATCAAAACTAAAAACATTAATACCTCATTCTGATCTCTGACTTCACAAATATGTTTACAGAGCAGTCCAACTCAAATGACATAAACTTATAAGCAAAAAAAGAAAACTCTTCTTGTCCTGCTCCTTAGAGTCCTGTTAGCTGTTGGTTCCTGATGACTAGAGATCATGTTGATAGAAGTCCACATGTGAGTCCAACTCATAATGAAGATGTTTATTCTCAGTTATATACTCGATCCTGCAGGAAGAAGAGCACAGAGAAAAGGCATTTAGCACTCAAGCAGAATAAAAATGTATGTTTTCACAGTGTCACAGTGTCACAGTATTGACTGGTTCACCATCAGTACTTATTGACCTTTTGATCACAAGCAATCCTGCTGTATCTTACCTGATGTCTTCCTCCGCTTGCACACACAGAAACAAACCAACACAACCAGTAACAGCAGGAGCACAGCAGCCGCCCCAACAGAGGCCGGTATCCAGATGGAGGACCACTTGTGCTCTACAGAGAAGAGACACGAGAACAGACAGTCAGAGACAGGTCAATATATTGACCTTTTTTAGCCAGTGTTGGGTTGTTTGTTACTGTAATTAATTCAATTGTTTGTGTATCTGAACTTTCCTAACTAAATCTATTATATGGTTCAGTGAATGTCTTTAATAGAAAACTTTAAACATTTCTTCGCTTCAGCCTTTTTATTTAACTTTATTTCTTTATATTTCCTTGTCTTTTAAATATCAATCTTATCATGTTCTTTTGTTTGTTAAAAACTGGTCTAAAAAGTTTTTATTTGTATCTATATTGAATGCAAAGCACTTTGAGCAGCATTTCTTGAATGAAAGGTGATATATAAATAACATTTATTATACAGTATACCTTTACTTTTTACTTCACTGCGTTTTTACAAACAAAGTTGTTGGAAGTAGTAGAAACAGCAGGTACACAGTAAGTTCACATAGTCTGGTTCATTGTCTGTCAACACGATGATTACTGTCTTTTGTAATCTGTACTCTTCTTTCTTTTAGTGCACTATATGATGCATTGTGTTTTATTTTTTCACTCCCACATGATCATGAAACTTTTTGACACTTGCCTTGAACATCCAGTTGAAACTTTAAGTTTTCCACGAGTACCCCAGTGGAATCATAAGCCTCCATGATGTATTGGCCTGAGTCGTTCTTCGCCACGTTTGTGAACTCTAACGTCCCGTTGTTGATGAAGAACTGGGTCCGGTTTCTAAAGCCTTCATATATGGTCACTTTTCCTCTCCTCAGGTTGAACACTATCACAGGCCCAGTCATAAGCTCTTTCTTGCACACCACCTGATGGCCGCTTGCGTTGTTGATTATTTGGATGGACACATGTCCTCCAGGAGTAAGAGAGTACAGAGACGTGTTCTGGGTGACACTAAATTTTGTCTCAGCAACTGGAAAGAGAGGTGGAACGGATGTATTCAAAGCATACGTAAATAAGCATGAAGGATTCATTTTGTACACACTAATTCAAGTTTGAATCTTGTTTCTTGAAAGATGATCTGACCATGAGATACAGCTGCCAACATCACGAGTAGAGTTAGAAATTGCTCCATGTAGTCCTCTTTCATTTTGAACTTGAAAAAACTGTGAACTCAACACAAATAATTCAATAAGCAGCTGAACGGTTGTGTCTCACACTGACAGGAAATTCTAAAGGGTGGGGGTTGAGGGTGTCAGGAAATGAGGTGAGCTGCTCACTTCTCCTTACAAACACAGGCCAATGGTGGCATGCCGTTATCCTCTGTTGAAACACACACATGAAACTGAATCTCGAGAGTGCATTGGCTAACGTCAGTGGTCCGGGGCATGTTTCAACAGCAACGCCTGCTAACACAGTTTTGATATTTCTCTTGTTTACTCCTTCCTCTGCGCCAAAAAAACTTGAAGTGAAATCTCACCCACTGCAAGAGACACAACGCAACAGTTGTGACATAAAATAACCAACTCCGCCACAGATTGAGACTTGTTAGTTACTTAAAGATTTGGTGAGCAGAACTTATGAACATATAGTGGTGAAGTTGCATGTGGCAGCTGAACATCCGTCACCTCACACTCCCCCTCCAAACATGAAAGAGAACCTGTAGTAGCCCTCAATTGTTATAAAATGTAATTTGTCCAGTCTGGGCTATTGTAAAAAAATAAATCGTGGCCTCCGTAGAGAGGCCCTGCTCCCGATGTAAATATAAAGTATTTAAATTTGAAGGGCCCATTCTAGGGTTAAAAACACAACCATTCGCACAAGTCAGATCCAACACACTAGTAAACTCATCAATAGGAATATTTTATATATTTAATTTCTGCCAATAGATCCCTTTCATCTCAATCTTACATGCTTGAGATGAAAGAGCAATCTTACATGCTGAACCTTAACGATGCCAGAAGTCTGTCCATGGCAGAATTCATTATGGCTCACTACTTCTATTAAGTGCATCTGAAGTTTAGTTGCACTTTCGTTTTCTACAGAAAATACAACTGCACTTTTAATCACTTTTTCTGTGATTTTGATTCCAGGCGCATTTAGGGAACTGATATCTTACACTTTTACATACGAGTAAAAAGACATTTCGTTCTTACTTGAGATGCAAAAACAGAAAACACTGGTGGCCTACTGAAAGGAATTGAGATTTCCCATATAACTGAAATGCTGCGATCCCCATGATTTCTTTTGGACATGTTTTGTGCAAAGGCCATCTGAAGTTTGGATACTTAGTTCCATGCAGACGACTCTCACCTGTAGTTTCTCCAAATAGCTGCCACAAAATACATCATTTTATCAAGACGGCCTGTCTGGATCATAAAATGTGTGTGAAGATGGACGACATGACAGCTCCCCAAAAGTGAAATAACTACATAAACATCGCCTCCTCCATGTTAGCAAATTGGACACGGACCAAACTAAAAAGTCAAAGTACACATGAAATAAGCTTTCCTCTAAGATGGTTCTTCTTATGTCTTCTTTGTACTTCTTATCAAAGTAACATATGTTAAATTCTTCATTTTTACAGTTTGGTTTTAATTACCTATTATATTCCATCCAAATGGGGTGAAAAGTTATGATTGATAGGCCGGCGCATGCTTCTGCGTTTTCACGCACGCAAGCCGCCAGAGGGCTCGAAAGGGGCGTGTTGCGTGTCTTGCGTGCATGCGTGCATGCGTGCAACCCGACTATAATTTGGCCTTTATGTGCTTATGTATCGCTATGTAAATAAACAATCGACGAAGAAGAAAGAAGGCGTCTCTAAGGTCGTCTTTGACAAAAACCATTACTCCGCCTAGTGTTCTGGCGGGGAATTGCTTTGTAAGAGGCGCAACGTTTGGGGAAGCTTGGGGACACAGCTGCGTGAAAAGCCGCCGACGCAGTTGCAGAAGCATGCGCCGGCCATGACTCGCGATTTGTCAAGTGTGTTGTATTGGTGGGACCTCGACACCACGACTCCGTCCCCGATGGCTTGATTCTTGGATAGTGGCAAGAAGTGGAGATGTGGCGTCCATCTTCAAATACAGTCAATGGACTGGACATTTTATATTTAATAAATATTGTTTATTTTTTTTATCTTGTGCTGTTTGATATCCAATCGTCTGAGGTTAACATGAAATGAGCTGACTGAGCAACTTAATTACAGCTTGAGTTTTATATGATTTGACAGTCTAAATCCAATCATGTGCATTCTGTGACAATTAGGCAGGGCAAAATTGGAATCACCTCCTCCAAAGGCAAAAGCGTATTCCTTCGACTGATCTCTTTCCTCTCAGATGTCTTTCACTAATCCCTGAGAGCAATAATCTTGTACTTATGAACTAGTGATGACAAATGTCTAAATGCACTCTGCTTTCATCAAACACTCATAAGCTCATAATACGATAACATCTCATTCCTGGCAATGGGATTTTATTAACACAAAAATGGGTAGAAGAACCCCCTCATGTAGTGTTTGGAAAATCATTAAACTGAATATTGATATATACAAAAAGGCTGATTGGTAAAAAAAAAGAAAGACTAATAGTTGTAAATAAACCCATTAATTACGTTTATTTAGATGATTTGTTCCTTTTAAGTAAAAAAACAAATTATATTCTTTTATTTCTTAATGTGTTAATAAATACAAGAAGCTGATAACGAGTTTGAATTAAAGAAACAAAGCGTGCAATAGTGTCACATTGACATAGAGGTAGTTGTCATTTATATAAATAATGTCATGGGTACAAGTAGTTGCATATGATTTCTTGTTGACACTTTGTCGTCCTTATCAAATACAGCAATTCTGTTTTAAAACAAGCCTATCCTATATGTCTGTCATTAATGGGAGGATAGTCTCCTATCCGGGTAATAGAACACATTTTCTTACATACTGGAACCAGCTCACATTTTTATAATTTTCATTTTCAATTCATACAATGGATACAAACTAGTTGAATAACCAATACTTTCACTGGATAATTCGTTCTTCACTCTTGCATGGTTCTAAACATTCTCAATATATACAGTTTATATGTTGTCTTTCAGTGTCTCCCCTGAATCTTGTTTACTTATGTCCTCTCTATATCCTGTTGGACATGATCCTAGTGTTGAGTCTCTTGAAAAACGACCTGCTTTTGGACAGTTTAAGCTTTGTTTTCCAATCCTTGTTCTTCCTCTGGTAAACGCTGTCCCAGCTGTCCTCCTCCTCGTCTCCCACCCAGGGGACCCAGGCACCTCCATTTATATGGGGGTCAGCCCGTGGGTCCTCTTTCGGATACCTCACTGGCACCGCGGTACGATTGTAGTAAACCAGCCTGGCTAAAAGCTGCTTGACAACATCTGGCCTCTGCTCAGACAGGTCAAAACGTTCAAAGGGGTCTCCAGAGATGTTGAAAAGCCACACTGACTTGCGGGGCTGTGTGTGGCGCTCGAGGTTCCACCAGGCATTAGGAAAACCTGGAAGAATTTGCACTGGGGTCCAATCTCCATAACCAGGGTCCCCTGTCAGGAGCTTCCAGTCTCCAGCTCGTATGGAAGCCTGAATGGCTGTATTCCAAATCCCGTATCCTTTTTGCAGGGAGCCACTGCGTGCATGGTTGTACAGAGGGTCAATGTTGTGGAGGACTTCCAATCTGGGTGACTCTTTACCCTCACTGATGGCTTCCCAAACGTTATACCCATCCAGCCCCTCAGTTAATGATTCATTCCCACCTGCTAGTCCCACTAGTGTTGGGTACCAGTCAGTAATGTGCACCAAGGCTTTACTCACCCTCCTCTTCCTCCTCAGCAACGGACTGTGAACAAACCCCAGACCCCGGATGCCACCCTCCCAGTAGGTGCCTTTACGTCCTCTGAGCGGCCAGTTGTTGCCACCAGATAAAGGCTGGCCACCATTGTCAGTAGAGAAGATGATGACACTGTTCTGGTAGTAACCGTACTTGCGGAGAGCGTATGTTATATTACGAACTGCCTCATCTACGATTGAGACCATAGCAGCATACTTCCTTCGTGCCACATTTTCTAGCCCACGGTAAGGGTAGATGTATTCCCGAGGAGACTGCAGGGGTGTGTGAACAGCTTGAAAGGAGAGGTAGATGAACAGCGGCTGGGACTCAGGATCATGGGTTGCCAGGAGCTTACGGACTCTCTGTGTGTATAAATGTGTCGAGTATTTTCCCTGCTGGCCCCAAGCAACCGACTCCCCCTCGTGGAGGTCAAAGCCACACAGCCCGGGGCCGTCACAGGAGTCGTAAGTGTAGTAGTTGACACTTCCCGTTAAGGAGCCAAAGTAGGTGTCGAAGCCACGGCGAGTGGGCAAACACTCCTTCTTGTAAAAGCCCAGGTGCCACTTACCGACCATGTGCGTGGAGTAGCCAAGCTCCTGCAGCCTCTGGGGGAGGGTGACCTGGTCGAAGGGCAGGCAGTTGGGCTGGCGGGGTCGGATAATGGAGTGCTGCAGGCCAGTGTGAATTTGGTACCTGTTAATGAGTGAGTCAGAAGGACGGATGTGTTATCAATAATTTAAACTGACAGATAGTGACATTTTAGGAATACATGTAAGTTTCAAGTGGAAATTAATTTACATAAAAAAAAAAATTCAGAAACAGAGTAATTAATTTATTGTTTGTGTAATTAATTTATTGTTATTTAATTTGACTGTCTGGCACATAAATAACCACATCCCGCCTATACGTACTTTATTCTGTATAGTTTTAGGCTGTTAAGGGATGTGAGTTTTTGCACTGCCCTTATTCATCTGAATAGCTTACAAATGTAATATACATGTGTTTATAATGATTTAAATGATATATATATATGTATATGATATATAATAATAATAATATAAATGGTTTAAAACAAAAAGTTGCAAAAAAGTTGCAAAAACTTTAGACTTTACCTGCCAGTGATGAGCTGACTCCGGGACGGGGTGCAGATGGGTTGGATGTAATAATTCTCCAGCTTCACTCCGTCCGCAGCCAGTTTATCCAGCGCCGGTGTCCTGATGTCAGAGCCGTGGTAGCCAATGTCATTGAACCCTTGATCGTCTGTCATGATGAAAATGATGTGAGGAGGCTGCGGCTTGGATGGAGAGCTTTCTCCAAAAGTTTGGTCGGCCTCGTTCTCCACCTGGTTTGGACTCATCAGGTCCCAGGTCAGGTACCCGAGGCTGAGCAGGCTCATCATGGAGAAACCAGTCAGAGCGGTCGTTGCCATGGTTTCTGTGACACTTTATCAGTCAAAGCAGTTTGTAGTTAGGATCAAAATCATAAAATCCTCAGTGTGCGGGGCTCAGGATGAAAAATATCCTCTTTCCTCTCTAAACCCTACTACAGAGCACTACACATCCGTGCTTGCTGACTCTCTAAACGGTTTCAGCCTCCTTGGAAAGCATTTCACTTGTGGTGCCATTAACCCCGCCCATTTGCCTTGCTGCCTCACTGAAATAACATCAGCCCCCCACCAGCACCCAAAAACACAGAAATGTTTATAGAACATCCAGGTGTTGATGGTTAGTTCACAACTCACCTAAGTAGACGCCAATATTTTATATAAAACTAAAACTGGATAATGTTCTACAAAATCCTATAATTGATGAATGTGGTTCTATTGCAAATTACATTTTTCAATCCATTCAGTGTAAAGGCAGCTTTGAACAGGATTACATCAAGCACCCTCCTCTTCATTCACATCACAGTCATTTGATTTCATTGAAGCCCGCTGCTAACTTTGCAAACCACTCGATTGCATTGACCTGGTTTAGCTGTGACTGACAGAGAATCTACAGAGAGGTCTCTACTCAGAAAAGCCACAGCGTGGGGGGGAGATATGAGCGTCGGGCAGCTGTGGGGCCTCACACAATCACACTCACTGTTCCCCGCTCCACTCCAATGCACTCACATACACTATATCAATTTCCCTGATGTTTTGAGTATGAGTATTGCAGACCTGAGGAGGAAAACGGGACAGACTTCCCTGGTTCTGCCAATATCTCTGACCGGGTGTCAAAGATCCACTTTACAAATCATTAGAAGGGTCACCAGGAAGCAGAAGGACTGCACAGCCTCAGCCAGAGCATCACAGCATCTTGTCTGTCAAATCAGTGAAGGTCTCACTGTGGAAGGTAAATGGTTTTGTATAGCGCGCTTTTCTAGTCTTGATGACCACTCAAAGCGCTTTACAGTACAGTTTTTACATCCACCCATTCACACACACATTCATACAGTGCGTCTATTCGCAGCACATTGTTATTCTATGGGGGGCCATTCAGGGTTCAGTATTTTGCCCAAGGACACTTTGGCTTGCAGATGGGTCAGACTGGGAATCGAACTGCTGACCTTCAGGTTGGAGGACGACTGCTCTACCCCTCAGCCACAGCCGAAGGTAGTGGATGTAAAGGGCATTGATGATTGAAAGCTTTCTCAATTGCAAAGGAGGATATGACAACAACCTGCAACGATCACTCGTTGCAGGCTGCTGTTCAGCGGCAGAGAAAACTCAAAGCTGTTTGGTGAACGTGCCAAAAAGAGACTAGACATTTTTTATAATAATATGAGAAATGTCAGCCACCACAGCATGGAGTCTTTCAAACTAAGATAAACACACACAAAAAAACTGTCTAGCATACAAGTATTTCCATTTCTTTGATATAAGACAACAAGCTGTTGACTTTTTGATTAAATAATGATTAAAAATGTATATTAAATACTGTTTTGATTGTGTAAGAGAATCTAATATTTTTATTTGCTGTTTTTTTACTCTTGAAAGGTCAGAATACTTTTCACTTTATTAACTGTTGAATAGCTCAAGGTCATTGAGGTGAAACACAAAAAATTGATTTGTTGGAGGTAAAACATCTAACCTTGAAACTGCTGACACTGGGACTTGCGGGCATGGAGGTCGCCAAGCAGCCAGAGTGGGAACAAGCCTCCCGCAATGGGCTTGAAGCTGGATGTTTGCCCAGCAGCAGGAGAGGCATCTATGGAGAAAAGTCTCTGAGTTTAGGCCAGGTCAAGGCAGGAAACAGAGAGAAGGAAAAAAAAGACTGAGGTGCACCTGAAGTTTTACACCCTCCTGTTTATTTATATGTTTATGGTTTTCCTCGATGGAGGAGCTGACAGTGTTCATGAGGAAAAACACAGAAATCCAAGTCAACATAATGTAAATCCGGTTACGGTTAGGTTTAGGGCTAGGTTAAGGTTAAGGTTAAGCCACACTTAGGAGAAGGGACTCATCTGTTTTCTGTTGGTCAGAGGTGCAACAAACAACACCATACACAAACATTCGCACACATACAGGCGCATATCGACTCACACAAGTACAAACACACTCACACACACACATACACACACACACGTATCATACTTAGCATGTGACCATATACTCCTGTTTATAAATTGATACCGCAGATTTTGTCCTATTGCCAAAATAAAGAATTCCACCATTAACCAATGAGAAATGGTTTGACGAAAGTATTTTTGCTACCTTACAATACACCACAGGTGGAACCTTCTTTGACCCCAAATATTGAACAAACACGGTGCTTGGTTCCCTGGAGGATATTTTCAGTTTCACTTGTTTGTCGTCACGTAGGTTGGGCTGCTGCTAAATATCAAAAATAAGCTAAGAATAAAATAAATGATATACTATCTCATGAGAGTCAGCTGTCAATGGTCATGACATATCTAGAGTTAAAGTAAGTTACTGGGCTTTAATGAATCACGGCCCGTGAGTTGCTGTTGACTCAGATGTGATTGAGTGGAAATGAATGCCTGGTTACAGTTCACATTCTCAGACTCTTACTCCACTGCTCTTTTCATCTTTTCACCTCACTGATCACTCTCTCCTGCCTCCCCCAAATGTAAATGTTTCAGTGACGAATGCTTTCAGACCATCAGCATTGAAGTGAACCTACTGAGGGAAAGTCTCCGAATCGTGTGTGTTTGTGCTGGAACCATCTTTGGTGTGTTTGTTGTTTGTTCATCAGCCTCTTGATTTATCTGATTTCTTCCAGAGCGTGTCTGTAGTGTCGTGAGACTTTGAAGATTTAACTGTGCTTTTTTTCCACTGCCTAATTAAAAGCGGACATATAAAAACACAATCCAAGTGAATCATTTTATACTAGAGAGGCTCATTCATAAAGATACAAAGGTAGTAGCAGCTCTATTGAAACCCGGTGTTGACTTCCCACCTCTCATCATAGACTCCGAACGAAACACAGATTTTCACCCTGACAACAGCTTCTCATTTTTACATCTCTCTCCAGCCTGGTTCCTCCTGAGAAACCATGAAATGCAATTATGAGTTGAAAGGGAAGCAGAGACTCCGGGTGCCGCTGCCGCCGCTGCTGCTGCTCTGTGTTGGTTGGCACCAGATGTTGGCTTTGGCTAAAGGAAGAGGTGCTGTTACTGAATACGGCTGCTCCCCTTCGCCTAGAACACTAACCCCTTTCTAATCAATGCCGCCCTGCCAGTAAAGCTGCACATTACTCCCCTTCTTACCCCAAATTTCTAATCTGAGAAAGACTGGAGGGAGGTTTTCTTTCTTCCGGTGTTTTCGACCCCCAGCCAAAACATTTAATGCAATAACAGCTCATCGCCCCTCTGCTATGAACAAAAGTACCTTTGTTCAACATGTTATGTTATGTTATCCTTTCAACATCAGATCAGGGGTCATTTGATGGCAAGCTCTCGTTTTCTCTCTTGCTTCAGCTTCAAAATAAGCCCAAAAAAATGTAATGCCTTAATTTTTTGTGTGTTAGGATTGATGATTTTACCGAAAAACGATAGCCATAGGACCTACTGTCGTCCACATTACTCCAGAGATTGTTATTTCCTAAAACTGAGAGCATAAAACGCTGTTGGTCCGGTAGTTTGAATACTCCAGGGCCGCGTTGCAGTATAGACATGCAAAAATTGTGACATTTGTAAAAAATGACGCAGTCACCTGATTGGTTCTTCCCATGACTCATCTACCAGCGTGAAGGCAAAAGTTGCTAATGCTGACTGTCGCTGACACTTCCACCTCATCGTTGTTATACTAAACCGACACTGGTTTACTTTTTACCATTGTTGTTTCTCATACATAGAACTGCAGTCAAGATGATCCGCTTCCTGTTTACACTGGCATGCACATACCCAGTGTACATGAATGGTCACATGATATGCATTTTCTGGTGTGCTAGTATGGACGTGAATTATAACAGAGCTGACGGACAGTGATCGCTTCACTTACTAAATTGAATTAGTAAGGATGTAGCCTTCGTGGCAGCACAGTTGTTCACACATCCTGTGGTATCAGCTGGGACCTCACAGGTGAGGCGACAGTCTCGGACTCCAGTACTGGCCTCGGCCCGGGACTCTATGTTTGATTTGGCTTGTGTGGAGCTGCAGTAACACCTGGGCAGGAAGGCCAGGCCCAACTTACACTTCATTACAACTCCCGAGCAAAGCCACCTGGATGAGCATCTGCATGGGACCCAATGAGTGATCATCATGGGGCCGTGTGTGTAGGTGAGTTTGACATCTCCATATCTATACTTTCCAATTAAAGAAACATTTACTAATTTACTAATTCGTTCAAATAATGAGATATCAATACTTCTTAAAGGGTTTCACCAAAAAGGGTTTTACAATTGCAACGACCTGGCAGCACTGACGGGCAGTGTGATGCATTAAACTGACCTCAGCAATAACAAATCTCCGATGCTGTAGCTGAGGGTAATTACCTGCAGAGTGATCGCAGATGTGAGAAGCTAAATGTGTGGAAGGTGAACAAGATTTATTTCCCATGAAACAGACTACCATTTACAAAGGTAACCTGTATAAATACCCCCGTCAATGTTACTATGTAATATAACATGTCGTCAAAGCCAAGAGAAATACTTATTTTTTTCTCAAGGATGTACAGTCAGCCCTCTCCATTGCTGCTTCACCTAGATCTTCTCTCTAACCCTAACCCTAACCCTAACCCTAACCCTAACCCTAACCCTATTTAATTTATGTCAAATTGAATTCAGCATTGTGTGATGTTTAGAGGAGAAGTGAGCTGAGAGAATAGCAAAGGTTAGGGTTAGTTTAGGTTAGGTTAGGTTAGGTCAGGTAAGGACAGGTTAGGATAGGCTTGGCTAGGTTAAGGTTAGGCTCAAGGCAAAGGTTAAGGTTAAGGTTAAGGTTAAGGTTAAGGTTAAGGTTAAGGTTAAGGTTAAGGTTAAGTTTAAGGTTAGGTTAGGTTAGGTTAGGTTAGGTTAGGTTAGGTTAGGTTAGGTTAGGTTAGGTGTTAGGTTGTGTGTGTGTGTGTGTGTTTGTGTGTGTGTGTGTGGGTGGTGTGTGTGTGTGTGTGTGTGTGTGTGTGTGTGTGTGTGTGTGTGTGTGTGTGTGTGTGTGTGTGTGTGTATATTCATGTAAAATCAAGCTTGGTAAGACCAACCGAGCACTGACGTCGGGTTTGGATACACACTGCTTTCCTGGTTAGGCCTGATGAATGGGGCTCTTTCAGCCATTCCGCTCCTGCTGACCCTCCTCTTACCCAATACTCTCCTCTTGTGTGACCCAAGGTCTCACCAGCAACTCCCTCACATCTACTCCCTGGCAGCCTGTTGAGCCCAGACACCTTCACCTTCCTCCCAAACCAACCAGACGAAAAGAAGGCGGCGTGCAAATAACTGTGATTGACGGGAGGCTGACCTTCCTGGCAGCTTCTGAGAAGTGGTTCCTTTGATTGGATACTTTGTGGATTGTCCGGCTCTGTGGTTGGTGGATGTTTGTCCAACGTGATGAGATGTAAAGGCTAGAGCTGAGTCCAGAAACCAATAGCCACAAGAGAGAACGTTAAAACGGTAGCCAGAAGGGACAAGAAAAGGTGGTTTATTTTGAGACTTACCGGATAATAGTGGTGTTCATTATGAGTCCGTGGTCTGTGTTGGCTCATGCTTTTCATTTCTCACCTTTTAGTGTCGGCACAAAATCATCACATGGGGGTTTGCTTTACTCACTATAGAAAACATGTGCCACAATTTAATTTAGCTTGAAGCATCTTTTAAAAGGACAGAATACAAACACTGTCAAAATATGATGAATCAATTTGAATATCTTTTAATCCATCCATCTGTATGTATTATCTATGTCCACTCCTCTATGCAGTGGAGCACAAGAGTCTCCATTTAAATTGTGTGAGCTTGGACTAAGGAAGAAAACAATCCAGAGCGAGTTCCAACTGAAAATAAGTTTATTTTCAAGAAATAAAAAGGAGGTTTAAGTTTAGGTCCAGTAGTTTTTGCCTAAACCTGCCGGCAAACAAAAAAATGAACCTATGGACAGGGGTGAAAACATAACCTCCTTGGTGAAATGGGGATAATGAGGCGGACCAGGACCAGACATTCTCCTTTAAACTATTTCACAAGAGGCCATCCAATGATTTGCTTTTTAGAGTTTTGAGTTTTCTCTAAAGCCAGAGGGTGTCATTCATTCTGAGCCATGGAGAACTGCCCGAAACCATAAAAACCTTGAAACCAGAAAGTCCTGAAGAAGCAACCTTGAGGGAGAGAGATCAGATCACTACTTCGTAATAGAGGTAATAGCCCAGTCCTTTCTAGTTGATCTTACCAACAGGACTGATCCAAATCCTTCAAGCCTTGACTGGCTGAAGGGAGTAACCTGTTTGATTTCCTTCCTGTGGCAGGATGTGCAACTGAGCAGACACACAGGAAATAGCATCTGAAAGTTACAGTTAAAAATAAGATAAAGTAAAGGGATGAAAAGGGAGAGGAGTCTTTGTTGGTTGTTACGAATGAATCAATATAATCCTATGGCCAATGTGACAGGACAATGCTTTACTGGACCGGTTCTTCATTAAATTGTTTAAAAATTACATAATGTTATATATTGGGTTGACTTGTATTCGAACATTATCAACAATGTTTACAACATTACAACCCACAGAAATCAAAAACTTTATTAAAATCGAGCATAATCAATTCATCCTGGCGCCAGGCCTGATGGGGGTGTTTGTATGGGTGGTTGCTGCCTTGTTGCGCCACCGGCATACTACAGCTCCCATAGTGCATTGCAGCAGCAAACGAAACTACTTCCTCAGTTCAGAGTGCAACACGGATACATGCGGGTTTTAGTTTCCGAAGATATTTCGATTTGAAAGATGTTTCCAGTGTTAATATGAAAATCCTCCCAGTTGTTACTTCAGCGCGTGTATTTGTCTTCGTCCTCGTGTGTCGGAAATGTCCGTGAACGCATCACAGCACAAGCTGATCCAGCTGATCCACCGACACTTGAAGGAGCATGGTTTCCCTGCAGCTGCAGAGGAGCTGGAGAAGCACAGCACACAGGTCACACACAAACACACTCTCACACAATCATACACTAACTCACACACTTGCCTTATCGTAACTTAAAATTAACCTTGAAACACGTGTTTACCTTAAGTTTTCATTATAGGGACTTGCTATTTGTCCCCATAAAGAGGACAAGTCCCCACAAATGTGAACAGCTTTCGATCCCCACAATATACAGTAATACCTTGACCACACACACACACAGACAGGTGATCAGACCCTCTCCCACCTGTGGAGATCACACGGAGCACACATGAGAAAAACGTCATCTGAAATTGAAGTTGATAATTTGTGTCATTCACATTTTTTATTTCTTAATTTGCATTACATAATTCCTGGAATGAAGACCCACGCTGATGTGATTAGTATCATTTGTGCCTCTATTGCTAGGACAGGTCTCCTGAGATAAACACAAAATAAATCAAAGTTGTGACCGATGCTGCAGGACCAAATAAACTGTCTAATCAGTGTGTGTTTAACTTTGCAATGTTTTTATATTGTCTACAGGAGAAGACAGACGTATCTGAGTCGTTACTGGACATCTACAGTTCGTGGTTAAAGTGAGTGTGATGTCGCAATCTTTCTCTTCAGGAAGTCTGTAGCTGCAAGGTGATTTACATTAAGTTCTGTTTTCCCTGACAGTGACTCAAAAAAGAAGAAGAAGTCTGCCTCAGCCAAGCGCTCCAAATCCCAAGAACAAGGAGGGACTCCTGTCAAAGGTCCGACTCACTAGTTTCCCCAAAACCGACTTTAATGTGCAGTGCTGAAAGTTAACATGATTCTGGGCTTGAAATATTTTGAATAGTCACATGAAATTACCATTTTATTGTTTAAATGATTTAGAATGTTTGCGATGAAACCATGGTAACTCTTTAAAGACCTTAAATTCAACAGTCCTGTCTAGCTTGTGTTTTTCCCTCCTTTTTTCTTTTTAAACGTAAGGATGCTTTAAAAACGTTCAATGTTTTTGATTATTTTTTCATTCAACCTGCTGGTACATCTTATTTATTCACTGAACAAAAGACAATCAGGTTTGGGCAGTTGAATACATTTTTTACACATTTGTTCATGTTTTTGTAGCAAAGAAAAAGAGAGAGAAACTGGGGACGAAAACAGAGACGCCCAAAAAGGTGAGATTTTATTATTCGTTTTTTTTTAAATTGCATCTGTTCTTTATCTACAATAAGTTGACTGTGTTTTCCTGTTTTCCTTTAAGGCCGTGCCAGTGAAAAGAAAAAAAAATGAAGGAAAGTCTCTTGGAAGTGATGCCGAAGCCAAGAAATCAAAGACGCAAACCCAGGACAAAGTCGTGTCGGCTGGTGGAGACAATTCAGACTCTGACAGCAGCCTGGACGAAGAGAAATGGAAGAAACTGGTGCAGCAGTTGACAGGTGTGTGTGCGTGCGTGTGTGTCTGTTTGATAGAGAGAGAGAGAGGTTCAAGGGTTTGTGGTTGCATACGTTAAGAACTGGTGGCTGTGGGGTGTGCTAGAGCCATACAGTTCGGGACTAGGTGAATCAAGATTGAACCTTCTGTATCCTCATGAACCATCTCCGTCAAACCGCCCTGTAAATCCTGTGATGGACCGGGTGGTAGTTGAACCCAGTGACAGATCAAACACACTCAATGTCGAAACACAACTGCTGCAGTGAAGACTCTGAAGGTACATGCCACCCATGTTGTATACCTTATAAACACATTATACAGTTGGAGAGCGGTCACCAAAGAAGTACATCAGTATTTTGTGTATTTCTGAACCTGCACTGATCCATCACTTCTGTTCAACAACATTGTAATGAATTAGGTATGTGTACTCCACTTCAGATAAGTCATCTCCGCAATGACATTATTAACTAACTTTTACAATTTATTTTTTTTGCAATTCAGATTTTACTGATCTGATCTCTCTCAATTCTGTTAGATAGCAACATACTGTTTAGATACATATGGAGCTGGAGATTTTCAAATGGATATAGTAACCATTTCTCTTTGACCCATATTCCTAAGCCACAGAGCTTGCCCACAAGTTCAAACTTCAGTAGCCGACATCTACTTTAATGGCGATCCGAGAAACCTGACATTTCAGCTCCACTGCTTTGACATAAGCAAATCAGCACGCCAAATGTTCATTAAGACATGTGTCGTGCGGAATGACTCAGAAATACACAGGTCAAAACAAGTCCCACTTCACTGGAGTTAGTTACGGCTGATGTATTGGTGTTAAAAGAGAAATGTTGGATGATGGAGAAGGTTAAGAGGAGTGGAAAGTGCAGGGAATGTGGCAGATGAAAAGAGGTCTCACTTAAAAGGAGAAAGACCAGCAGTCGGAACAGAACCACCCATGAACGAACGTCGCCACAGAAAATCTATGTTTTCTTTTAAATGATGTTGCCACATGGCCATGTTTGTTCAATGTATTCACCGTGTTTACCCTGTCCGCAGAGGATGACATAGCCAAGATTGACACCATCAACTCTCTGGATTCCTCTGCACCGCAACCCAAGAAAAAGAGAGTCAGAAAACCCCGGACGAAGCCTCCAACCAAAACCAACACTCCCATTCTCACACAGATTGACGGGACAGTTGACAAGAATGAAATAGAGATGCCAACAAATAACAAGAAGAATAGCAGTCCAAAGAAAAAGATGGCACCTGCTGCCTCCTCCCTCGCCCTGAGCCAAGAGCAAAGCCTCAACGCTGCTGAGGACACACCGACTCCATCCAGCGACTCTCCTTCAAAACAGACGCCAGCGAAAGAGAAACGGAAAGTCATCGAAGATGGTGAGACAGCGTCTGAGCCCAGAAAGAAGAAAAAGAAGAAGAAGAAAGAGTTGAATGAGGAGAAGGTGGAAGGGAATGCAAATGACGCTGGAGGAGACGGACAAGAAAAAGAGAGTGAAGAAGAGAAGGAAAAAAGGAAAGATGCCACAGAGCAAGAATGTGTTGGTAAATCTGTGGAGGAAGAGAAGAAGACAAAGGGGAAAGAGGGGGAGAGGAAAAGGAAGGAGAATAAAGAGGAAGCAATAGACACAAATACAAATGGATATGCTGCCAAAGAGGACATTTCTGAGCCACCAGAACAAGTAAAGAAACCCAAGAAAAAGAAAAAGGAGAAAACTGATAATGAGGAAAAGCCAGGGCAAATAGCCGAAAACAAAAAAGTGAAGAAGAAGAAAAAGACACCTGAAGAAAATCCAGAGTTGGCAGCTCAAGAATTAAAACAAAATACAGAGCAGACTGTTGAAAAGAAGAAAGAGAAGAAGAAGAAGACAATGGACAGTAAGGAACATTCAGAGAAAAAAGTGGAAGAAGATAAAGAAACTATGGAGCAGATCACGGAAGGAAAGAATGCAAAGAAGAAGAAAGATGTGGTTGCTGATGGTGAAGACAATTCAGAGCAAATAGTTAATGAGAAGAAAGAGAGGAAGAAGAAAAAGGAAAATCCAGAGCAGATTGTTGAAGAAAAGATAAAGAAGAAAAAGAATAGAGCTGATCAAATTGATGTGTCGGAGCAGATTGCTGATGAAAATTTAACGATAACGAAAAGCGAGAGCTTTGGCGGAGGGGAAACGCCAGAGCAGATAACTACAGTGAAGAAGAAGAAGAAGAAAAGGGACTCTTCCTTGGAAAATTATTCCGCTGACGCAGATCCACTACCCCAACCCGTCTTTGAGACACCCAGTCCTCCAACAGAGAAGAAGAGAAGTACGTAGATAAATCCCACCAGTCGAGACAAAATATAACCTTTCTGTGTTTGTAAGTTTCTGTTCACTCAATTCAATGAACTCATTTGTCATTCTCTCAGAGAAAAGCAAGTTGAAATCCCCCGATGTCCTCGAGACGCCTGCAGGTTCAGTCCTAGACACGACGACAATAGAAACACCCTCCATTGACTCCCACAAAAAGGTATCACAATACTGTACCCTGCATTAAATGTGTTATAAAACCCGTTTTGTAGACATGAACTCTGGAAAATGTCCAGAAAACTGCATCTGGAAATTATTATCTGGACTCTGTTTTTCTAAATTTGACGTCGACGTCTTCTATGTGTTTGACACCTTTTCCAAACAGAGATTTTTGTATTATTTTAGTTTTTTCTATTTCATATCCGTTGTCACATGTTTAAAATGTCATCGATAAACCCACAAGCTCGTTGTGAATTCTGCAGACATTATCCTGATGCATTCTCCAGAGTTTTGAATAGGGAGCTGGAGAACGTACATCTCTCTGGATAATTTCTTGAGTGCATGTCTACAAGCAGCTAAATTTATGTCATTGTTTGGGGTAAAATGAAAAAAAAATTTGTGCCAGAGGATAACTCTTCAGATCCATTTATTTTCTCCTTGTCTGAAATTTTCCACAGAAAAGGAAATCCTCCAAGAACGCAGAGTCATGAAGACGTTCTTTCTTCATCAGTGCGCAACCACAGAATAAAGTCAACACATCCTTACCACCCAGTTACCATTCATGTTTTAATGGTTACAATGATCACTTCAAAATGGAAAGATGGATCACATTTTTTATTTTTTTTATTTGGGTACCTTTTTTATTTGATTTGAAGTTTTTACCACACAAAATGTGGCATATTGTGCTAAAGATGTCTTTGTTTGTTTTTTTTTACTGTGTTTTGCATTGTGATTCCCATTTTAATGGCTTAAATATGGAGAAGGGGATGGTAACTGTTTAATTGAAAGGATGATCCCTCTCAGGATATTAGTGATATTCATTCACATTGAGCCGAGTCGTATCTATTGAATCTCATTCTCCTTCAGTCTACCATGTTAACCTAATCTGAACTAGAGGGGACCTCAGAAAGTAGAGATTTTTTTACAAAAAATAAGATGGAAATTGTGTTAAAAGTGTTTTTTGGATGAAGGTTGCATGTTTTTTTTTTAAAGAATTTTGTAACTGTTTGATAAAGCCTTCATATGAACTCTGTAAATTATGCTTTAATACAAATTAAATGCTATAGATTTTGGAAACCATGTCTGAAGTGTTGTTATGAAAAATAGATGGATGGATGCGTAGGTGGATGGATGGATAGATAGATAGATAGATAGATAGATAGATAGATAGATAGATAGATGGGTAGGTAAGTGGATGTATATATAGATTGATTGATAGGTTGATGGATGGATAGACAAAATAGATGGGTTGGTAGGTAAGTGGATAGAGATATAGATTGGTGGGTAGATGGATTGGTGGATGGATAGATGTATAGATAGATTGGTACATAGGTGGATGGATATAGATTGGTGGGTAGATGGATTGGTGGATGGATAGATGTATAGATAGATTGGTACATAGGTGGATGGATATATAAATAGATGCGTAGGTAGGTGGATGGATAGAAGGAAAAAAAAACATCTTTCTGTACAATACCGAGTCTCCCATAAGAACCCGCTGGGTGGCGCTGCAGCAGCTGTCAAAGGGGCAGAGGAAACAGAAGAAGAATGTCACAGCCAATCATCATCACTGGGGAAATGCATCACTGATCACAACATGGCGAGCTAAGCAGTGTTTACATTCAGTCTGTGGACGAAGCGGAGCAGAAGAGAGGATGTGGAGGCTGAACAGAGTTCGTCACAAAGCGGGTCGACAGGGCGGCAGCTCCGAGGAGGTCCGCCTGAAGAGGAGGGAGCACGAGAGAGGTTTGCTCCTAATGTCGCTGTGCTTTTAACTTAAAGTCCGCGGTGATGGTGAAAGTTCGAATAAAGAGAAGCTGAAGACCAGTTCACGCTTCTGTTACAGTTTTCTGTTACAATAAGCTTCTTGTAAAGCTTATTTACAAGAAATGGAACCAGGCTAAACTTATTTGTGTAAAAACTAGTAAGTGTACGCGATAAACAGTATGTACATGCTAATGGTAAACTAGCGTTTATTGCACAGTATTTGCTCAAATGAAGATTAAACAACCACCCACAGTCTTTAATACCAGACGATAAGACATTAGCTATATATAGCAATTGATTAGACTATGCTTAAATATAAATTCATATTTAGTTTTGTTATTAACACTAAACTGATGCATCGTACAGCGACTGTAAGCTGAAGGCTTGTAGAACCACTTGACAATAAACAACCAAGTATAAGCTGCTTTCATTACACTGAAGTTTGTCCATGTTTGTTGCTGTAGCACTGAGACAGGCCCGCAGAGACAGACAGCTTGTGAGCAAGAGGCTCCTGCTGAATGAGGATGAGGAACAGCCGGAGGTCACCATGGACACCATGTCAGGAGAACAGGTGACAGAGAGACGATCGATCGATTATTTGTCAGTATTTTTTATCAAATGAGGGATTGTGGGAGATTTGAACCTTGTGCTCAATTCCCCAGGAAGTGGTCAGCTTGCTCCACAAACTTCAACACAGCGGGCCTGAGAGGGAGACCCACCTGAGAGCCCTGAGTAACGCTCTCCGTGGCCCTTCAGCACAGCTCAGCTTCATCAAGTACAGTGGTCTCGACGCATGAAAGCCGCTTTCAGACATGAACTCCGGAAAATGTCCAGAAATCTGACATTTCATCCCCTTAACATATGAAGAACGTAGCAGGAGATTGTCGGGGTCACATACATTCACAATACCAATGGGGCTACTGGGTACAGAATGCAGGGACCAGGACATAACATATAGAACATGGTACGGATATCACACATTTTCTCTCACAGCACAGAAACACTAGAGTCGGCTCTTATCACCAAAAGCTCTCGAATCTCATCGTCTTACAAAAATTGAGGTCTGCGTCTTCCTTATGTGCCTTGTGCACATTTTCCTGCTTTATTCTTAGATGGGCTCCAGAAATTTTTCATGGGGACTATCAGGAAACATTGTGGAAAATGTCTGGACTTCAGTGCAAGTCTGAAAGCAGCTCAAATCATGTAAAGTGATGCTATTGTTTGCTTTTTTTAATCTCTATCATGTGACATGTCTGTGTATATTTCTTCTTTTAAGGCAGGAGAATAGTATGCATCTGCTGGTAAGTCTCCTCACTGGCTCTAATGCTCAGTGCCGTCTCCATGCTGTCCGTTGTCTTCATGAGCTGTCTCACTCTCCCCACACCAATGTGGCCCCAGCCTGTCTGCCTGCCACCCCTTACCTGCTCACCTACCTATCTGGCCAGAGCACCAAGTTCACGGTTAGTAGCTACTCATGGCAGACAGTGTGTAATATTATCAACTTAACGTGTTGAGTTGATAATACTCAACAACTTAAGTTATTATTAGTTATTGTTTTACTTTGTGTGTTTGTATTCTTGTGTACACAGGAGCTGTGTCTCTACACGTTGGGTAACTTATTCCCGGACAGTGATATTGTGAAAGAGAAACTCCTGGCCCAGGGAATCATACCAGCTCTGGCCAGCTGCCTAGAGGTAAACAAACAACATTCATTGGTTCTTTAACATAGTAATAGCAGCTCAGCTTGTGGCTGACTAGTTTCGATATAATCTAGTTTAGATTTAAATATTATTTTGTATTCAACCCAGTGCAGGACTCTACTTCACTGTGTAATATGTCATTAAATGTTAAAGATAAATATAAATCTGTTTGTGATTATCACCTAAACTGGTTATTTTTTTGTGTCCAGAACCAGAGACATAATCTGTCCGTGGTGGAGGCGGTGGGGTTCACCCTCTCTCAGCTTCTGCAGGCCAAAGATGCAGCAGAGAAAATAATCCCGTAAGCCCCTCTTAACTGCAACTCTCAATTCTCGACTTGTACTGCTCTATTACAATTTTTTTTTGCGCATATTTTGTCATGCTTTACTGTCATTAGATGCTGTGCTCAGTTGTTCCATGCTCTTCCTCTGTGTCTGCAGGCAGGTCCTGGCCTCTAGTTTACCTTCACAATTGCTATCAGTCCTGACTCCAGACCCAAACTTTGGCCTTGCACCTGCTATTGAGTGTGCGTGGTGTCTCCACTACCTGGCATGCAGGTAGGATATTCTCAGCAAGTTACAACCGTCTGTTTATATTTACAGATAAAAAGATGTCATTGCTTCACAAACAATGTGATTTCACTGAGCATAATAACAAGGATCTGCCTCTCTTCTCTTCTTATCCTATCTGAAGCAGTGAGGACAACAGAGAGCTGTTGGCTCGTGGGGCCCTGCTGCAGTGCAGTTCTTTGTTATTGTCACTAGGTGATGCTGTCGCTGAAGGAAAGAAAGAAGAAGGAATGGAGTTGGTATGGACGTTAATGGATCAAACCCAGCATTTCATAATCTGTTTGTTCAGTTTAACTCCCTTGCTTTGTTATGGTTTGTTTGGTTTTGTTTGCATTATTGAAACATATAATGTGTATCAGCACTTTATCACAAGTATATCTTGTGTTTTCATATTTTGGTTCATGTCAATGAGGTATGATAATCAGCTTGCAGAAACTTGTAGGTAAATATTCAGATATTTATTTAAAAAAAAGATTGTTTTCTTTATGCAATAATGTCGTAGCATGCATTTAAGAAAGAGTTCTACTTGAGATCAGTTGTTGATAACAGCTTTTTATTTGAAAAGTAAAATGCTTGGTTGTTTCTTATCAGTATCAGTGTAGAACTGCCTTTCGAAGTTATCAACCTCAACACATTTTACCTGTGAGAACCACCTATACGTGGTAAATGTCATTAAACGCTTAGGGTATAACCTGTTAATGGTCCTTTATGTGTTGTGCATCTTAAGCTGGTCTGTCCGGTGCTGCGGTGCGTGGGAAACCTCCTGTCCCTCTGCCCAGTGGACAGCCTGAGCACTCAAGTAGGCGACGTACGACTTGTGGCTGCTGTGTGTGTACTTCTTCAGGCCTACCCACACACCCAGCCAGCCTTGGCCAGGGAGAGCGCCTGGGTCCTCAACAACCTCACAGGTAAGACTGCTCTGTCACTGTTTCATGCAAAACCTCGTTTTTTTTTTAATTTGCGGGGAGGGTTTCTTTCTTTTCCCACTTGGGGATACCTGGATTTATCAGGAGTGACTGTTTTAATCCTGATTTATACCAATGCCTTTCCCATCAATTTCTGTTCCAGCTGCCTCCAGTGATTTCTGCTCTGCTCTACTCTCTCTCAACTTGGTCCCTGGACTTATCCAGCTTCTGCCTTTCTCTCAAGGCATTAATACAATGGTAAGTGAAAGCAAAGGCTAAACTTTGCTTTGTAATATTTCTCCACAGTGGCAGATGATGGTCATATTATATTTTTTATTTGAGGCCTGTCTTCCTCACACTCTTGTACAATGTTACAGCTAATCTCACTGGTCTGTGTCATCTTGTCAGGTCCTCAGAGTTCTAGCAAACATCGCACACAAAAAAAAGGAGTTCTGTGTCCAGCTGGCCCAGCTTGGATTGGTTTCCACACTCTGTGCAACACTTAAGATGGCTGACCAAGAAATGGTGACCCTCAGTCTGGAGGTCCTCTTCCTGCTGGTCCTCAGCACACAGCAGGTAAGAAAGTCTACCTCCCTTAGAAGACATTGTCACAAAAGGCCAACTTGAAGTGTTGTTGTCAGTGCAAAACACAACAGTTGAGTCAGTGGTTGGTGTAGAACCTCTATCTTCGATGTGTTATAAACAAAAACATGTCTCTGCAGCAGAAGTCATGCACCACATTCTGCCACAAATGTAAAAGGAAACCTCCATAATATGTTCATGCCTGAAAATGACCTGTGTGAAACAGCTAATGAGATTATGCCGATTAGCTTGTATTCGTCAACTGGATGTGTACCATCCATTACCAGCGAGATCTCATAGATGCTGGTTGCTCTTTCCTTTTAGGTGGCGGACGAGTTTGTGAGGCTTGGTGGAGTTTCACTGTTGGAAGCCATTCAGTACAATAGTGAAGGAGAGATGAGGCAAAGAGCAGCATACCTCCTGGAGCACCACCTACTGACCCACTCATCAGACCTCACAGTAAGACTTTTATTCTTACAGATTTTTCTGTTTGTTGAATTGAGACGAACTCAAAATTGAAAAATGATTCATTTGATCTGCTGTGTTGCAGGTGGACAATGTCCTGTGATGCTGAGTTCACTCTCTCACACACACACACACACACACACACACACAGACAAACACAGGATACAGTGAGGCCATGGGGACACACCTAATGATACAGGACAACGTCTTTATACTTTCACTTGTGTGTGCTGAGAAACAGATGCTATTTTTATATTTAACAATGATGATGTTTTACCATTGGATATCAGTGTTGTTAATAATGGGTATTTTTAATAACTGCAACCATGAAGTAAAGTGTTTTTATACCTCTAGATTTAACCTCAATCACAAAACTTTTCATAAAATTGAATGAGAGAGAGTAAAGAATTATATTTATGCACTATAATGTGACTATATGTATAACTGTATGGGACTTATGAAATGAAAACTGACTTTAAATATCTGGAATGAGGGAGATGAAAACTACCTTTTTGTGATGCTGGTGATGATCATGGATTTTAGATATCAGCCAAAAAATCCAATGCAATTTTACTAATAAACATCTTCAGGAAAAACATGAAATTGTGGTTTTGTGATCATTTCTGAGGGTTTTTATCTCAGGTTGAGGGGTCATAGTTTGCTCTTTTTTTTTTACTTTCAGGTAAAATAGGTAATATAATGGCGATAATATACAGAAGCCATTGTTGGTTTACAATGGCTGTATGAAGAGAACGACTTCCAGGACTCGCACTGGACTTTCCTCCTGAACAATCCCAACGACTCCACACGCATGTGCACTGGTGACACACTAATATTAATTCCATCTTAATTTGTAAGAAACATCAACATTTTCCCAGTGTCAAATTCCGTTCCCTGGATGTTCACTGGTTCAGAGTTGATCTGGAGGCAGTTCCGCTGGCACCATGTTATGAAGTCCTGGTTTAATTCTCTATACTCCCTGTCATCACCGGCTGAAATGAGGCCGACGATTGCAGAGTCGTCAGAGAATTTTTGCAGGTAGCAGTTAGTGGAGTTGTATGAGAAGTCCGAGGTGTAGATGGTGAAGAGGAATGGAGCTAGAACGGTTCCTTGTGGGGCCCCGTGCTGCAGGACACCAGGTCAGACTCACACCCCCGTATCCGCACATACTGTGGACAGTTGGTGAGGCAGTCCAGGATCCATGCGGTGAGGTGGTGGTCCACTCCGGTCTGCTCCATCTTGTCCCTCTGAAGTTGAGGCTGGATGCTGTTGAAGGCACTGGAGAAATCAAAGAAGATGATCCTCACAGTGCTTCCAGCCTTTTCCAGGTGAGAAAGGCATCTGTGTAGCAGGTAGATGACAGCGTCATCCACCCCGATGCCAGAATGGTAGGCGAACTGGAGCGGGTCCAAAGATGAGCTCACCAGGGGGCGGAGGTGTACAGGGACCAGCCTCTCTAGCGTCTTCATCAGGTGGGATGTTAACGCCACTGGTCTGTAGCTGCTGAAGTCCTTGGGTTGTCACGTGCCCCACCCCTACCTGTTCACTAACGCTTTGGACATTTCAATACTTTCTCCTCAGGAGAGACGCTGTCTAAATCGAATGCTTTCACCATGCAGCTTCCTTCTACCAAGTTGTGTAGTTATTGGTCCAGTAGTTTATTACATACACCTGTTGACTGACAAATCAGAGATGAAAACATAACCACCTTAGCAGAGGTAATAAAATCTCCATGTATTTATCAAGGAAATGTCACCAACATTAATAATTATTAGAAACACAACAGGAAATTAAAAATAGAATGAAATGTTTCGAGAATATCTAAATAGTTGACGGGTAATTTTCTATTGGTCGACTTATCAATTCATTTATTAAAAGCTAATTTTCCCCTGCAACTTAGTCTATAGGGTTTTTATACTGTGTTTTATTTACATTGTTTATATTTGTTTATTTTTGTCGTGGACTGATTGCTGGTTGTACATCAAATTGTCCTTGAAGGATATTACAGATTTTCTTTTATGGACAACTTTAGTTAATCACAAGCTGCACAAACCAAGCTAGAGCAGCAAGCAGGCTTCTGTGCAGATGTGCGCAGTAGGCTTTTGCGCAGCATGTGCGCAGTGGGCTACTGCGCAGGATGTGCGCAATGGGCTTCTGCGCAGGATGTAAATGTGGTAAATGATGCTGGTCTTCACAGGAGGTTATGTGTGTGTGTGGCCGCGGAGCCTCCCGGTTCTTCCCTGTGCAAACAGCCCAAGTATTTAACATGGGCGAGGAAAGGAGGCGGACCGCTTTTCGCAGCGCTTCTACCTCCGGTGGGTCCCCGGGGTTAAGAGAATGATGGTGTGACTTAATGTATGGTTTTAAATAGCATGTTTCACGTCATGAGAAATCAGTCTCCTATGTCGCCTGTACCAGGTGCCGCCCCTGTCACTGGTTATCTTGGCTCGCTGTCTGGCCGGTAACCAGCCGTCCGGACCGCTCCGTGAATAAGGAGATGTTTCTTTACTTGGAATGCGGCCACACTCTATTTCTCGGATATACAGCAGGAGAAACACTTGCATCACCTCCAAATGGTTAGTCACTTCTCGTTATACACACACTTTTAGCGTCTTGCCCACAATACCCAGGTGCACTACGTCACACACTACAAACTTTCCTTAAAGGGGCAGGCCATATTGCAACACAACAGTTCTCGGTCTCGTATAAAGATGGCAAGAGAAAGCAGAGAGGGATTTTTACACACTGTCTGATAAAGATTCCGACAGTAAAGGCAAGGGGTAGTGATGGATAAGGTTTTCTTTAACAAGTTAAGTCTTTCATTCTCACTTTCCACCTTAAAACTATGACATGAACTGAACTATGAACTAGTTCAGAATTTAAATGGTGAACTATGAACGTGAACTATTCATGTTTACTTGTATGAACTGAACTTTGAACTAGTTCATGAGAGGTGTAAACTTTCACAACACTGGGACACACATCCAGCCGATGGAGGGACACACATCCAGCAGATGGAGGGACACACATCTAGCAGATAGAGGGACACAAACCCAGCACATAGAGAGGAACACACACATCAGATGAGGGACACACACTCAGCAGATAGAGGGAAGCACTCCCAGCAGATGAGGGACACACATCCAGCAGGCAGAGGGACACACCTCCACTTGCCAAGCTCTCGGGTACACAACCCTCCAAAAACGCTATTTCGGTTGCGACGGAAGATTTCCGCTGCCACACGCATCCGTCTGTGTGTGTTGACGCCTCTTCACCGAGGACTGTTTTACCAACAGAGCCCGGCATGAGGCTGTGTTTGCGGCCAGGCTTCTGCTGAGAGACGGGGCTGATCCCTCACTAAAGGGCCGTGACGAAGAGCCAGAATTAAAACCCGTTAGTGACACACATCGGTTTAATATTTGCTCTCGATCTAGAGTCGGTCAAATATCTTCTGGATAAAATGTCAGCACAGGCGGTGTTGTAGCTTGTAGCACGTTAGCTCCCGCAGCTAAGTTGGGTAAAGTTGGCGCAGCTAGCGGTTAGCTAACTGTGATTGCACACAACAGTGCAGAAGAGTCATGCACCAGTCTGTCTTCTTTTCTTTAACCCATACAAGTCATGGTGTTATTTAAACAGCTTTAATCTAGAACCATCCCTCAAAGTTGTGTCTTCATCCAGTTGTTATATGCAAATTAGAAGCAACTCGTGAAACCAGCTTGACTCGCGAACGAGGAGCTGTGTTGTTTCCAACGTGATGAAGATAAGTAATTGTCATTGGGAGTGGATGTGATGGAGACGCAGCTCAGAGGGCAGCTAGCTCCGAGACATCCCCAGGCAAACACTCATCGTCCCTCAGACCAGCTATTGGCCGCACGTGAGGCACTTTCCCTCTCCATGTCTAGGGTTAACGTGTGGGAAAAAGGATCCACCCTCCTCTTACTGCAGCTACTGATACAAGACAACCACACAATGATTTTCACAAGCAAGTTATTCATGCATCAACTGCTACCATTTATTTTACTGGTGGATCCTTCAGCCAAGTCGCAAAGGTGTTATAGACACTCGTGTGTGTGAATCCAAGTCTGACTATAGTTAAACAATTACATTTAAAGTTTGCTCTGCTGTTGTTTTTAGGTCTGCAAAGCCACGAGTCTTCAGATGTTCCAACACGACACCTTCAGGAGACATAAAATAATGCTTCATCATCCACATATACTTGTTGTTTTTGTTTAAATTATTAATATTGTTTACACTTACATTTTTCTTAATAAAATACTTTAAGTTATTGCTTTGAAATTGGCAGATATGCTGGTAAACTGAAGGTAAAACTAGATTCCATTTATAATGACATTTCTTACTGCATAGTTGTCAAGGGTCCATGAAATCAGTACATTTTCTGATTGAATATAGACAGGAGTCATTGGAAGGGTTATGTACAATTTGCAGAAACATAAATTGTAGTTGTCTCAATATGTTTTTTTCACCGAATAGTCTGTCATCACTGTAACACAGCAGAATTGACAAATGCTAGACTGTAATTGCTTTCTGTGCGCATCTGTAAAGCCTGTTTCAGATTGTGGCATTCTGGATCCTTTAACGTGGGAATTGGGCTGTGAAAAGTTAAATATTTATCTATTTTTTAAAAGCATGGGAACCCAAGACAAAACAATTACCTAATCTACTTGATAGATATAGTTTGTATTTTGAAGTGTGTATGCATTTAAGAATGCAACTTCTTAATATTTTTTCAAATCTACTGGTCATATTTCTATAAAATGCAATGATTTGACATCCTAATTAAAATTGTAGGTCGGCTCCATCTTAAGACATGTGCTAAATCCAGGAACATGAACACAAAGGTTTTCTTAGACCTATAAACATTTATTAATTTATATAGATACAAAAAATGAAAATGAAATAAAGCTTTCCTCATTTAACACAATGAGATCATCGCTGGCTTCACCCCAGGCAGAGAGTTCTGTCAGTGTATTCATGTCCCAGTATATACAAACACATCGCAGTAGGATTAAGCTCTGATTTAGTGGCTGTAGTGTGGAACAGCCTCGGCCTGCAACTTCCCAAAGTGTTCAGCTCCTCCCCTTCCCCTCAAGTCTCAAATTTCCTCACTTCCTCTTTCCCCCCTTTAGCATTCTCTTCCCGTTATCTTTCACACTCCTCCTCTGCCTTACAACAAAAACAAGGTGGGTCACTTCATGTTGTTGCTCAAACCCCTTTAATCTTCTGCACACTATGTTTTGCCTGCTGCAGAAATGGGCCTGTCTGGAGTCATTCTGCTTTACCACAGTATTCATCTGGTTTGATTAACTCTTGCTTTCTCCTCCCACGACCAGACACACCGTATATAGTTTTATTGGCAATGGAGGGCCCTGAGCCAACAACTAGAGCGACAGCAACAGCACAAGATGGGAACCATGAGGCGGACCAGCAGCTGCTGATGACCAGCAAACCTCTGCATAGATTCATCCAGAAGGAGCCCAAGGTTCTTGGGGTAGGACATCAAACATTGCAGAGCCACACAGAGCTGAGATCATGGACAGTTATAGTCACTCATGCTCTACGTGTTATTCATCAGTAGATTTACACAGAGAGCCACGGGCACAAGTGTCACTCTGCTGTAGGTACAGTCAATGCCTCCTTCCTCTTCTCCTTTCTAGATTGTCGTTCTGATCTGTGGCTGTGCAGAGCTCCTGATGGGATTTCAACTGGCGTCTGAAAGTGTGCAAAACTCTTGTGCAATCTACATCCCCTTCTGGCAGGGAATACTGGTACCTAACACTCAAGTGTTTACCAGTGACATGCTGAAAATGGAGAGATAGTCTACTTGAATGGTTGAATATTCACTAATTTCATTTGCTTAATTACCAACTCAATGCATAGTTAAGAGAAGCACCTAAAATCCCCTGAAAACTGGGTGACCTTTCTGTAATCTTTCCAAGATTAAGATGCAAAGATTGATACCACTCTTTTATTTCATGTATTGTAACGGTGAAAGGATAAGCAACCAGTTTTCAGGCTTTACATGAAGACTGGAAACAGGAGTAAAACATTTAGCCTGGCTCTGAAGGAAGATAAACTCTGTCTACCAAAGCAGACGACACATCACATACATTTCTTTTCTGGTTGTCTGGCAACCTCACGATGATATTAAACATGTTTAAGTCATAGCATCCAGACAAGAAAGTGTCAAATGTTGGTTCTGTACTGGAAAATACACATTCCAGTACAGTTTTACACAGTCTTAAACTTGATGTGTGATCTACGATGGTACGTCATGCAGTTTTCCAAATATATTTGTGAACAGGAGAACATGATGCTCATGGTTTTTTTGTTGTGTTTTTTAAGTTTCTTGTCTGTGGAGAACTGTCTATCTACACCGAGATACATCCATCCAAGAAGATGGTAGGCATATTTGTGCTTTTATGTCCTAACGATGTACTTTATTGTGTCGCCAATCAGTCTTTCTTTCTTTTCTCAATGACCCATTTCATTTTGTTGAACTCATCTTTCCCAGGTGACTGTGTGTTTGGCCATGTATGTGGTTTCCATCTTAGGGGCCGTAATCTCCATTGGTTTCAGGATCTACTACTTATCCTCCCTAAGCTACCTTAAATACATGACAAGACACGCAGATGACAAGGACTGGGCCAGAGGCAGAATTGTGAGTTACAGCACGATTGGTTGGTTGGTCGGTTTGATTGTTGATTGGTGGTTTTGACTAAATAGATGAGATTAACATTTTCACAGTTGTATGGATAACCTCCCCCCCCCCCCCCTTTCACTACCTTCTATCACTTTAGGAACAGCTGTTTGGTGTTGAAGGCTTGCTGTTCACGTCCTCTCTGTGTGTGGCAGGCATCCTCATCTTCTTGTCTTCTGTCGCACGTTTAGCACTGAAATCCACAAACACGCAGGTAATGCTCCTTCTTTTCTTTTTTTCGGAAATTGTTTCTAAAATAAGAGTTGAACCAGCACAGAAGTTCCAGACAACCAACACAAATGAAAAAGTTAATATTAGAGCTATATTTATCCATTCATTAGGGAGCAGGTGCCAATCCCAACTGACATTAGGTCAGAGGTGGGGTACAGCCTGGCCATGACACCAGTATATTGCAGGTCCAACATATAGATTCAAACAACGATTCACTCTCACATCTACACGTATGGTCATTTTACCGTCTCCAATTAAACTCACCCCAATCTGCATGACTTTGGACTGTGGGAGGAAGCCTGAACACCTGGAGAAAACTGGCACAGACACAGGGAAAATATAAATAGAGACCCAGGTGGAACAGGGGTTCAAACCAGAACCTTCTTGTTACTTTTTGGTGCCGTAAACGTTTGTTTTCCTCCTCTCACATGTTGTAAATATGATCCTCAGATGCAGTTGATAGTGTGAAATTGAGACTTATCACAGTAATATCAGTGTGACTCACAAGGTCTTTCATATCATAACTAGAATCTTAGTATTTTGGCCTTGACTGGCAGCAAAAACATTTAGGTCCAGACCGACAACATATGACAGAAAACAAAATATATAGGTCAGAATTAATTACAAATGCTTACTTAAAATAATGAATACAATTACTAATACAATTTTGTATCATATTTCATCATATAACAAACTAATTTAGACCTAAAAACAGCTCAAGAGCAACTAAAGTAAAACCAATAATTTCATGAGACTCACACATATAAAATAACCAGAGACATCAGCAGCCAGAGGAGCCCAGATGTCATTGATCACAACTATATTATATACCAGTTTTGTGTCAGTTATCATTTCATTGCCTTATTGTTTCCCTGCTATCTAACCGGTCTCCACTTCAATATCTCCAACAGGTTATTGTCAGGTGCATCCCGGCGCCAGCACAGAGTGACGCAACACCGAACTAAGATCAGTCTTTTCCAATCATTAGTCTACTAATATTTCATATTGTTTTCCTGCAGTTCACGTAAACATATCACAATTCTCTAAAATATATATCATGTGAATGATACACCACCTAGTGGCTTATATTGTACGGTACATTACAACTTGACAGTATGTGTAACAGTGTATGGTGTTAGCACAGATGTCTGACAAAAAAGAAATCCATTACGAAATCACAGTTGCTTTTTGTAAAACTTTTTTTGAATGCACACATTAAGGGGACCACAGTTACTAATATATTAAGGGAGGCATAAGTGTACTTACTGTATAAACACTTAACGTTACTACATTAACCACACTGCACATTAGACTTTGAATCAAAGCCTGCAAGTTAACACTCTTACACAATGTTATATCACTATCACCTCATGTTATAGTGATGGGTTTAAAGGGAAGACATATATTTACATGGAGTAAGTAGGTGTTAGTACCTTTTGTGTTTGCTCCACAATCACATGAAATCCAACAACGAAGGTTTTTAATCTAAACATATCCACCCAGTAAGAGTTTCAACAATGTATTGTGGACACTTTGATATTTCTGATCAGCTGCATCATTAATACAGTATTTTTGGTGTTTGGGCCGACTCTGATTTAAACATCCTCTGTGCAATCCCCTTATGTACATTTAGCCCAAAGACAAATAATATAGAATCATAATTAAAACAGTATTTGGTATATTGGAATAGATTTAGGTTAGAATCTGCTTGCAGATTGTTCATGATCACTGTTAGCATATTCCTAGCTTAGCATTTGATGTATATGTTTATATAGTTCAAATGTTCGACATGACTGTGATATAATGAGCCTGGAAACCTGTTTACATCTTTTAATCTTCGAATGTCTACAGAACAGATTTGGGCGGGGGTCACCTTTCAAGTAGCTTAAGCTCTTAACTATATTTGATGCAATAAATGTGATGTTTGTTGTTTGTTTAATACAGAATAAAGAAAAAATGATGCTCAGATTGATGATCATATATTTATTCACAAATTAATAGTTATGCATAGACAGCACTGATACATACAGTGAACCATAGTAAATGGAGGACAGACTCAGTAGTTTTTATGTGAATGTGTGCGTTTTTATATTTGAATAGTTGGACATACAGATGAAAAAAACTGATCAGCAGAAGCATTGATTGGGTTTGTCTGTGTTTTTCAAAAAACTGATTTGTGCCATCCAGACTCTAGACCTGTGGTTGAAGTTTCTAAATGCTTTCATTATTTCCCCACAGCTATTGTGTAAGCACGATGGCATCAAATATATTTCCTTTTCAGACTCCCCTTCTCCATTTCCCTCAGCAAACAAGACTTTACTCCACAAGCACAGATCAAATTGTTTTTGCTGCAGGTGATTTTGAACTGCATACACACTTAGGGTTTCTACAGGTGTCAACAAGTCTAATTTAAAACTTAAATGTAATATATGGACTTTTAGACATATGTCAAGTAAGACAGGAAATATCAGGGTCCCAGAATTAATTACACTTTCATGTAATTGAAGATAAGGAGAAATAGTCTGAGAGAATACACTTTTAAACGCCATCTCTCACACTACATGCAGAGACAGTTGGTACCTATAGTCATTCCCATAAGGAGGCCAAGTGTACTGTGATCAATTCTGACCAGGGTGTTAGTGGACTATCAGTTATCAGTTCCGGGGTTTTATTACAGCTTGATAATATCTAATATCATTGAGAAAGTGTTGCAACACACACACACCCCACAAACTATGCATGAGGTAAAAAACGTAATTAAGACCTACCTCTGGTTCAGGTTCAAAAATGTTTAAAATTGAAATATCAATTACCCAAGTAAATTAAGGTTCAGCAAACCAGAAGTTGAAATAGTGAAAACCTACCAAGTCCTACCCCCTAAACATATTATATAATACCCAAGTATATTTAATATACATACATATTGTGATCTCTTTCTTTTTTTTTTTTACAGTGCTTCGACACTGTTACTTTAAATCTGTTTTTCTATTACTGCTGTAACAAGTGAATTTCCCCATTGTGTGGATAAATAAAGAAATCTAATCTAATCTAGTATGAAATAGTTTAACATGTTTAAGACTTTTAAAAGCCTCAAATTGAGCTGGATGTTGGGAGTAAGGATGTTCACCGGATGGATCAACAGTACATTTAGTCACAGAGATAATCATGTGGTGGTGCTAAAATGTTTCAAGCTCCATGCACCCACAGACACACAATTAGGATTGAGGTTGTGAAATGCTCACAGACCCCCCCCCCCCCTAAAAAAAACACACAAACCACCATGAACAACATTTTGGTCACTTAATTTATTTCCAGTCATGTCACTGAGCGAAAGAGTGCAACATCACAAATCTTCCCCTGGTGTTGGTGGTACAGAGGAGACGCGTTTGGTCCATGTGCATTTTTATGAGGAGGTTTAAAGTTCACAGTATTTAATAGACATAGCTGGCCGTGTGCAGAGATTGCATGGAGGCTGCGTCAGCGGAGCCGGTGGACTTGTACTCTCCTTTGGAAGCCAGGCCATTGATCTGCAGTAAGCCGCAGAGGATGGAAGTTAGGGCAAAGTCAATTCAGCGTGTTAATAATCAGCCAGGTTAGCGTTTCCACATTGGTGCAAGACTGAAGAGACAAAAACCTGCTTTCAACAAACAATCACTGACTACTCACTGTTAAGTTGTGTAATGCAAGATAAGAGTTATTTAGTATACAGTTCTGTGCACAGTCCATCACTACAAACTGATAAGTGAGAATTATTTATTGTAGTTAATTGGTCATCAATAACAGCCATCCGTGCCTTCGGAGACTAACCTTGGCCCTGGTGGAGAAAGCTTCCTGTGAGGCTGCCTTGTTGGCAGGTTTGCCCGCCCAGGCTGCAAGAGCAGAGGCCTGGAGTGCACGGCCGTAAGAGAAGGTCAGCTTCCAGGGGCGGTGGAGGGGCACCTGGTTGATGGCGTTCAGGTTGAGGGACGCCTCCTCCTCACTCTGGCCTCCAGACAGGAAACAGATGCCTGAAGACACAAAGGAAATGTTACATGTATTTAATTGTCTGAAAAACTGGTTGTCCACACATTTCTTAGGCCCTGTTCAGACCTGGTGTTAACTAACAGACTAGTTTTGGGCTATAGTCCTAAGTTAACAGATGTTGGTGGATGACGTTTGTTTGGTTGGGCGCATGAGAGAAGACAGATTGAGCAGAGCCAGGATGGGCTCCTGTTGCACAGGAAACCTCAGAATGTGGTCCAAGTGATGGGATCTCAGGAGGCTTTTGGGTGCGGCAGATGTTATAACCAGGTCTGAACGGGTTCTTAAACTGGTGGGTAGAGCTGGACTCTCACCTGGCACGGCAGCAGGGACAGTGCGCCTCAGAGCAGTCACTGTAGCCATACCAACCTCCTGAGGGGTGTACTTAGTGGTGCAGGAATGTCCAGCTGTGACCATGTTGGGCTTCAGCAGAGTGCCCTCCAGGTACACATGGTGGTCAGACAGGGCCTTGTAAACAGCAGCGAGCACCTGAGGAGTCGGATTTTAATAAGAGACATGATTTAAACCATCATCTGCTGGGAAACTAAACATATTTTACTGCTGGTGATCTTGTAATTTTGAAAACTAAGGCCAGAGGTGATGGTCCGACCTTTTCTGAGACATACTGGCAGCGCTTCAGGTCATGGGCTCCGTCGGGCAGAATCTCTGGCTCCACAATGGGCACCAGGCCATTCTGACGGGGTATATACAGTCACGTTAAGATGAGTGCGTCACAAACAGATAACACTATACAAGATGAATTCATCTTCCCGCAAACACACACCTGTTGGCAGATGCTGGCATATCTGGCCAAAACATTGGCGTTCTCTGCGATGGCCAGAGCTGATGGGCAGCCATCGGAGATCTTCAGCACGCACCTCCACTTGGCGAAGTCGCAACCGTGCTTCTTGTACTGGGCGCAGCGCTCCGAGAGGCCGTCAAGACCTGTGAGAAACACTCAGTTACTGAATGTTGGCGGGTTCACATCCAGTAGGTGTCCATAGTGTATGGTTTTTCACATCACTTTAAAAAGCAGAACAGGTCAATCCAAGTTGTTCACGGTTGGATATGCTATTGCAATTGTTTTCAATAAAGAGGTTCTAATTAATTTGCTAAAACATTTAAATATTGATAAAGAAAAAATGGTTTTCATTCCAGGTTTTGCCTCTTGGGTCTCTGTTACCTTGTGTGGTGGTCTCTCCATCGGTTCCATTCAGACCGGCTGTGCCTTTGTCCACCTGAAGAAACACAATCAAAACATCCATTAGTCTCTAGAGCTCCACATGGGAATCACCCCAAAATGTGTCCCGTCAGCTGCTTTGTGACCTTGATGCCGACAACGATGCCTTTGTCCTTGATGACTTGGGGGAAGAGCTTGCCGCTGTCCGCCTTCTGGTAGAGTGTCTCGTGGAAGAAGATGATCCCACCAACACAGTTGGAGTCGACGGTGGAGAAGAGAAGGTCGCGGAAGTAGCGGCGGTGCTCCTCCTTGTTCTCCACGTTGATCTTCTCCAGCCGCTTTCCCATGGTTCCTTGAGACAAGAGGGCGAAGAGTTTATTTCAGACACTAGCTCTGCAGTCACCTCTTATCACAGAAAAAAAATGGAATAACTTGCGGCTCACCCGTTGATTCATCTGCTGCCAGGATTCCCTTTCCTGGAGCCACGATTCTCTGAGCAATGTCAGAGAGCTCCTTCTTCTGCTCCGGAGAGAGGGATGGGAACTGATGAGTCATCCTGGAAAAGACAAGACAAGTTTTCTCACTGACAGGTTTAGAAACTCCTGAGAGCTGTAGTAAGTATGAGGAAGACTTGATATTTTTCTTCCACTATCAAACACAAAGGCCTGTGACATCACGCCTCTCTTGCGTCACCTCTGTAAATATTTGTCCTGCAAGAGGGAACTTTGGCCTTTCAACCAGATAAGTTCTGCCGCTTGATGTGCAAAAGAAGTTCACAGTTCACTTCGGAAGATAATTTATGGGCAGCACTATTCAATAAGTGATCGTGTGGAGGAGGGCGACACAGGCGGATGTTTGTTTTACTCTGTGTATTTGCAGAAAGGACATGCTGCTGCAATAGTCAGAGGAGACAATTGACAAAGCCAGTAGTGAACAGTAATTTAGTACATTTCTTTAACTTCTCTAATAGCAGCTCTAGCTACTTTTAAGATGTCGGTCTAAACCATGCATCTCCAGATGTGTTGGTGGTGAACGTTTGCGATGAACTGTTCTTTTACGTAATAAGAAAATCTTAAATCAACGTCAACATCCAAAGCCTCTCGGATCAGCTGGAAAATGCATTGTCACAAAGCTGTAAAGCAGTTTTCTCTAGGCAAAAGTTAACTTTTTATAGGAAATTCACAAATGACACAGCGACACAGGGGGGAAATGCAGCAAGAATGAAAACAAAAATACTTTATACAATGAAAGTATAAATATTTATATATATATATAAATGTTTTTCTTAAAGTGCAAATTATACAGAAAGGGATCCATTTTGTGTTATTGTCCAATTCTTTGTAACATACGATGTGTTAAACATGCAGCAGGTCTTTCTTGAATTATGGTTTTTATGATGTTCTAAGAATATGATGCATTGCTGTAGATTGAACTACCAGGGATATAAATTACTTCAAATTAGTTCAAACATCTACACTAGTAAAAAGCAACAGACACATAAATGCATCAGGAATATTAAGAAAAAAACATTGACTGCACTTAATTAATCATTTTACTTATTTATCCTGAACTATATTTAGGTGAAAATACATTATTTTTACTTTAGTGAAGTTTTGATGCAAAACTTTTAGGTGTAAAGATTTGTGTTGAAAGTGTTCTTTGCCTAAGTAAACGATCTGAACACTTCTTCCCTTTCAAAAGTGATATCACCACCAACCCTTGCTGCAAAAGAAATGTTCGATCAGCCGATTGATCAGCGTAACTCGATCACACGGTCTTAACGAGCTGTTCGTCCATTCTGTAAACTTTGCACCTCTGAATACTGTGAAGCTCGGATCAATATTTACACCACGCTGCGCAAACATGAGGGAACTGAGGAGATGCAGACCACTTCTGCAGAAGAGGGCAATTCCATCTGAAACTTTTTAAAGTGTGCAAGAGAATAACATCTTCTTACCTGAGAGATGTGATCGAACGGCAACGAAAGAAATCAACTTAGCAGCCTCCCGGTGAGAGAGAAGGCCGAGCCCGGGACACGGGACTCTATTTATCGGCAGCTCGGTGGCTACGTGCTGCGGAGGAGGCGCTCGTGATGTGGTGGGGGCGTGGGGCCGCTGCGTAACGCTATTGGCCCGGCCAGAGGAGCCAGAGAGGGGCGGGGGGTTCCTGTGGTGGTGTGGCATCAGTGTGCTCTTTGTGTTTTTTTGTGTGTGTAGACGTTTTTTGGGGGGGTCGTACAGGGAGAGAGAGAATAGCACAGGGCGTGTATGTGTGTGTTGAGAACAGGAAAGGAACATGATGTTTAGTTCGTCTGGAGAGAAAGGGGAGGTTTGCATCACTCAGATCTGACACACCTCCTGTTTTCTGCATTCTCTGCAGACTGTTGCAGCTCTGAGAGGAGCCATGTAATGTCAGAGGCCTGTTGCATAATGCTGCAATTCCGGTTTCTTTGTCCTGCACAAAGTGTGCATCGCAGCAGCAGATGGGATAGAATGCCTGGTAGTCTCGTGTTGCTGTATCATAACAGTTTGTACTTCCAGTGCTCTCAACAAAGTCAGGGAATGGAGTTGATTACATTCCTGATTTTGTCCACACTGTCATCTGTGCCACAAGAAAGCCATAGCAATATACCACGCTAAACCAAATGGGGCCCATATTAACCATTTACCATGCTTTCACATCCAGATTATTATGCAGATTTTTAACTCAACACAAAGTGTGGTTTTTATTTATTTATTATTTGTATGCATTTTGTTTAAGTAGTGTGCAAGTAAACAAAAAATTTAAAGCATGAGTTGTAACTGGTTGTAATAAGATTTGACTACATGTATTAACTTTGATTTCTGTACTTGTCATTATGACCGACTGAGTGCGTGCATCCTATATTGGCTTTTTATTCTGTATAGTGGGAAAATTGTCTATGCAGTTTCATTGCACTATTACAGGAACATGCTCCCATTCATTCCAATAACTGGGGCTAAAACCTGTTTTTTCACGCTCTTCTGTTTAACAGCCTCATGCGTCACAATGGCCCAAAAAAACATGCGTCCACAACTGACCTAAGCAGACAGGGACACATGTGCAGGACCGGATCACACAAATAATGACAAGAGTTCTTTTACACAACCTGGACTCTGCGCCCAGTGCAATGTACATTCAATGCCGCTGATCAGAGTTCAGTCCCTGCTGTTGAGTTTCCGTTTACATAAGGATCTTTTTTACTGCATTAAAAAGATTACACAGCAGGAAATGTAAGTGAGCAGCTCATTTGGATCCATGGTGTGAGGGCCGTGTACGTATCTCATCCATGTTGCTGAGATCCTCCAAGTGCATCACAAATGTCTTAATTTAGCTGCATGCTTTGCACTTTCTTTAGTTATAACACTATAGCACTTATATTGAACTGCACTACAGGGCAGGATTACCAACAGCACAAAGCAGACAAGCAGCAGGAAGAGGGGCCTTGATCTCCAGGCTATTTGTCATGTATCCGTTTCTTTTTGGTGCTTTGATTTTGTAGACAATTTGTACATTCAAGTACAATGTTGGGTAGATCCTCCATTATTATTTATTGGTTCTATCTTGGAGAAGGAATCACATATTACCTACCTTCACCAAGGAAATTGTGTTTTAATCTGTTTGTTTGTTAGTCTGTTAGTTAGCAGCATCAATTATCAGGGAAAGTTAGAGGATGGTTGTGGAATGCATGGGTCAAGGAACAACAACAATTTTTGGTGCAGATAAGGATCAGGGGCGGCTCCAGTAATTTTGAATGTAAGCACAGTGTTTTGATCGAGAGCATAACAGAATCTGAACCTGAAAGAAATAAGTCTTGCTCTCAAACTGAAAGACAACGCTCTTGAATAATGACAGGGGGGAAGTTCCACTTAAATAAGTCACTGATCTGAGTTCAACACAAACTTGATACGAACCTGGAGGCAACAGAGGCCTCAGGTTGTTACCCTCCCGGTCAGCAGGGGGCGCAGAGCCGCACAGAGTGTTGTCCCACTTTACACCGTTAACGCTTCCGTTTCCGAGAGGCGAGAAGCCGCAACATCAACATCCACAATCACCGAATAACAGAAAACTGTTGAAATTAAACAAAGGTGAGATTTCGCTCAGGTGTGTTTTTTGTTTTGAACAACACTGACGCGTGAATACATCGACGCGTCGGTTCAGAGTCGTGTTTTCTGAACGTTTAAAGCCTTTACATCTGGTGCTAGCAGAAGGCTAGCACTAGCGCTAGCTGTTAACTGGCTGATGTGTCGGATGTTAAACGTCTCTCTGTTTGTTTCAGGTGTCTGAGGATGTCGGGCCAGAAACGTCCTGGTGACCCGGGCGGCCCCTCGTCCTCCGGTGCGCCCTCGGAGAAGCGGAGGGAGCGGGACGGAGAGGAAGGAGGTCCCGGTGTCAGTGCCGCGGCCGGGGGGAGCACCGCGGTGGAGACGGTCATCAAACTGGGAGGGGTGTCAAACTCTGTGAGCTGCTCTCTTATCCCCCAGATTATCATTACAAGGAGGAGTGTCTCTGCTCCTGTTTTTTTTAATTATCTTGTTTGAATCGTTTATTTTTCAGGAAGAACAAGACATCAGAGCTCTCCAGGCTAAGAACCGAAAGTTGGGAGAAGCCCTCGATCAAAGACAGGTCAAAAAAATGTCCTACTATTTGTTACACCTCTTACAGGAAGCTGAACTTGCATCGCCTCTTGTTTTGAGGTTAATCACATAGGTTGTTGATTTTCAGGTGATTGAGGACGAGTTGCGAGAGAGGATCGAGAGGCTGGAGACCCGGCAGGCCACCGATGATGCCAGTCTGCTGATCCTCAATAGATACTGGAACCAGGTCAATACTCACTGGTCCAGACTTAAGAGCAAAAGCATTACTACTGATATCCATGCCTATGAAGGTGAAAAAGTCAAAGTGTTTGTTATTCTCTGCTTTCAGTTTGATGAAAACGTCCAACTGATCAGCAGGCGTTATGACCAAGCCAGCATCGAACCTGAGAAATCTCCGGGGGCTGAGGGCCGGAGCCTGAAGCCAGATACTCCAGAACCTGATGGCGACTCCAACCAGGAGAGGGTTAAGGACAGAGGTGAAGACAAAATGCACAAAAACCCAATGTCTATTTTTGAACCAATTCTTTGTGTTTCTACAGCCAAAGAACACCAAACACTTCACTAAACTACAAGAAAGAACCGCTTATGTTAGGGGCAGGATTTACAGTGACCAATAAGACCAGCCATAATTTTGTGACCACCAAGTAAAAAAAAACATGTAGCGTAGTCTGCAAATAGTTCAAACTGTGGCTGCTGAAGAGAATCAGCAGTGGTCTGTGGACAAACTGTCTCCTTGGTCTGTGGTCGTCAGCTGAAGTGTAGAACACACAAGAGGGAGCTTCACAAACATAGCCCATGTTCGGACAGGGTATTTGTAAGCAAAAACATTTAGATCATAGATGCAGCAATCCACAAGAGTAATCCAAAGCCCTCTTTCCTTCTGTGCTCTCCCAGGCCACCAGGGAGAGACATCCAACTCCTTCCTGGCCACGCTTGCGAGCAGCACCAGCGAGGAGATGGAGGCTGAGCTTCAGGTGAGAGTGGAGTCCAGCCAGAAACAGGCCAATCGTGTGATGGAGATCTATGAGTGTCTGAAGCGCACTGTGGACCAACTGAAGGCAGAGGTGGACCCTGGAACTGGTGAGATATAAGGGGGGAAGGTTTGCAGAGGAAGATATGGTTGTAATGGAGTATAGCTGTGGATGAAATGTTTTTGAAAGAAATCATTTCATGTGTTTGCATTGATAATTACTATTGATCCTTTTCTTTCCAGAGGGCAGTTTGTGGAAGGCAGCATCCACACAGAACTCCCTCCTGTCCAGTGAAAATGAAAGGCTACAACAGCTGTCTGAGGACCTCAAGCAAAAGCACAGTCACATGACGAGCGAGGTACAAATAATACGTTACAAAGATATTAACAAAGTAAATAAGTTAATCATCTTGGAAGAGAATCCTTACCATTCATCATCCTCTTATGACGGGTGCTTTGTCCTCCCATGTTTTCCAGTCCCGCTCTCTGGGTCGTGCAGCTAACAAAGCAGACCAACGTGTGAGCGAGCTGCAGGTTCTGATCGAGGAGCTGCAGTGGGACATGGAGAAGATCCGCCGCCGGGAAAACCGCCTGAATGCACACCTGAGTGAGATACTGGAGAGGGTGAGGATTTTAGTTGGACTTAATGTCAATCACAGTGTTGTACAAAAATGGGCTTTTATGTCGAAGGATGTAATAACTAACACCCTGTGCCCCCCCCAGGTGAACAGCAAAGGCTACAAGGTATGTGGAGAGGCCAGTAGCGTATGTGGGACCATTACTATTAACAAGAGAAAGGTGAGATTTCTTTTTTCCCCCTCATAATTTTGACAAAGAAATAATAAAGTTTAGCTCCATATCTTATCTTGCATTTGTTTTTATTCTTTTCCGACCAGTTTGAGGAAATGAACAGCGAGTTGGAAGAGAACCGTGAGCTGGCAGACAACCGCCTCACTGAGCTGCAGAAGCTCCAGCAAGACTTGCAAACTGTTCACCAGGAGAACAACAACATGAAGGTACTTATAAGGCACTTCTCACACAATAAGTGTTGTGATCAAGGTGTTTGGAAATTGAAAGAGTCATACTTAAGAAGTAGATTGCATGACAAATGTACGGTTATCTCTAAACTAAAGGAATTCTACCACCCTGATAAAAACGTATATTTTAATGTGAATCGTGCAATGTCTTCAAATGAGAAGACGCGAGTCAAAAACTTGTGATCGACAAATTTGTAGTCAAAACTTCTCTGGTGAAAAGAAGGTTATTGAGTCACCTTCTCAATAATTTGTTTCTAGTTTGTAATTTGTATCTTTGGGGCTACTATCTCTGACTCTATTTACCCTCTCTTTATTCTCCTCAGTCGGAGCTGATGTGTCGAGCAGAGGGCATGGTCAAAGAGACTTCAGAGTATCGCTGTCTGCAGTCACAGTTTTCTGTTCTCTACAACGAGTCTCTTATCCTCAAGGGTCAATTAGACGAGACACGCGCTCGTCTCAACACTACCAGGACGGCACGCTTGCGACAGCTGGAACACATGGAGGTGAGTTGTGTGTGTTTGCATCTGTGTCTGTCTCCGTCATTTACATTCCCTTCCAACTCTTACTTCCCCCTATGTGTACAGAATGATGAAGTGGCTCTGCAGAGGAAGGTTCGTACAGAGGTGTTTCAGCTGGAGGACACTCTGGCTCAGGTCAGGAAGGAGTACGAGATGTTGCGAATAGAATTTGAACAGACTCTTGCTGCCAACGAGCAAGCAGGTAACTTAACAGGTTCTGGTTTATAAAGAGACTGAGGTTTCTGAAAATACAACCGATCTTAGATTGTCGTTAGATTTCTGCTGATGTTCTAATGTGTATTCTTTCTTTTGTTCCTCTGACTGCCTCCTCGACTCAGGTCCAATTAACAGGGAAATGCGGCACTTGATCAGCACACTGCAGACCCACAACCAGCAGATGAAGGGAGAGGTGGTGAAATACAAGATAAGACTGAGAGAGACACAAGCTGAACTCAACCAGGTGCGCAGAGGGAAACAGAAACTAACTAATTCTGTCACCAGAGCAAGAACTTATGTAGTACTTATAATCGAAAACACACATATAGTTTGTCATTATAAACAGTGAGAATGTCAGAACGCTATTATTAAAGTAATCATATGTATCTGTTGCCTCTAGGTCCGTGCCTCAAAGGGCAGCGCCATTCTCCAATCACAGTCAAGCTCAGAGATCGACGTTAAGGACGAGATGACCTCTCCTTCGACCCCAGCCGTCTCTGGAGAACCTGCCCTCAAGATTGAGCCTGACAACGGCTCGTCGACACCCAGCAGCACCGGTAACCAATGCCTCGTTAACTGAGAGAAGATTATTTCATATTTTATGAAGTTGTAAACAACATAAAAATGCATCATTGTTGATCATCGGTGTTTTATCCTTCGTCTCTCTGTAGGTGCCTCAGTGAAAACAGAGCCTGGCGTGGAACCAGAGGCTACAGTAAAAGAGGAGGAGAAAGACGAGAAGAAAGAGAGGGAGGAAAAGAAAGAAAAGGACACTATAAAGAAAGAAGAGAAAGACAGAGAACGGGAGAAAGAGAAGGAAAAGGAGAGAGACAGGCCGACCCGCGGCAGTGGGAGCAGCAGCAGTGTGATAAAGGAAGAGAAAGAGAAGTTCGGGAGCAGTGGTCAACCAGAAGAGTCAGCTGGGGAACGTCTGTCTGTGGTCGGAGGGTCAAAGAGGAAGGAGATGGAGCAGCTGAAGATCGTCAGAGCAGAACTCAAGTAAGTCACATGTTGGGTAGTTGGTTTCTATTTTAGATTATGCTCTTTTTAAAATGATTAACAGATGCACAAGTAAAGAGTGTCATTCACATGTCAGTATTAATCTATGCTTGGTAACTTTTGTTATTATTTATAATTATTTAGCATAAACGGTCACAAACAGCTCTTTTAATACGTTTAAAATGCATAAACTATAACTATAACTGTCACATAGCTCAATCAGAAATTATTCAGACCCCTTCAGATTTAATGCAAGAAACTGATAACTTTGCCACTAGATCTAAATTAAACATCCATAATTTGCTTACTTGCTGATAAATTATATCTACCATAGCTGCAACACAGTTGTAAAATAGTTCGAACACTTTCAATCCTTTCCTCGTTTCTTTTTCCAGTATTTGTAGCTGAGGTTTTATTGATGCAGATTTTCCTGTGGGTCAGCTTATACAGGTTATAATGTCTTGAAGAATAGGTACTAATCATCTAACCCACAACACGTGTGTAAGAATTCACCAGTCATGTGATGCCTCACAGTAAACATAAAGTTATTGTTTGGCAGGTTAACAGACATGTTACCAATGCTCAATGGGTTTGGAGTTTTATTCTCCATCTATTTTATTTTGTGTTGGTTAAACTAAAACCTAATGGGCCTTACTCAGAGTTCTTGTAGGTTTTTCTGACTTGGTGATTTTGGATGTGCAGGAAAGCCCAGGAGTCCCAGAGGGAGATGAAGCTGCTGCTGGACATGTACCGCTCAGCACCCAAAGAGCAGAGGGACAAAGTCCAGCTCATGGCTGCAGAGAAAAAGTCCAAGTCCGAGGTGATCAATGCTACACAACACCGTCACCTATCTGTTGATATAGTTAATAGTTTATTTGGTTTTGGATGTTGGCCTGTTCATTCCAGTCAATTCTTTTTTAACATCATGTGGGGATGTTTGGATTTCTTCTCTTTTACTCAACAGCACGTGGTCAGATATCATATTTCACTTGTACCCTTCCCATTAATAATACTAGTAATATGCTGATTCCAGGGAGAGGAGCTACGGCAGAGGCTAAGGGAGCTGGAGGAGCGGGAGAGGAGGGAGGGTAAGAAGATGGCAGATGAAGAGGCTCTGAGGAAGATTCGCTCTGTGGAGGAGCAGATCGACATCCTCAATAAGAAGCTCTCTATAGCCAAACAGGTACGTTTGGTGTTAATTTTGTTTGCCTGCACAAACCTGCTGCCTGGTTCGCCTTTCGATCTCTAACACGTTGTTTTGCGCCTGTGCTCCGTCTGCAGGAGGAGGACGCACTGCTGAGTGAGATGGACGTGACAGGCCAGGCCTTCGAGGACATGCAGGAACAGAACATCCGGCTAATGCAGCAGCTCAGAGAAAAAGATGATGCCAACTTCAAGCTGATGAGCGAGCGGATCAAGTCCAACCAGATCCACAAGCTGTTGAAAGAGGAGAAGGAGGAGCTGGCGGATCAGCTTCTCACCTTAAAAACTCAGGTCAGCCTTCAAGGGGAAAGGTGTAAGGATAGGGGGTTGAACACACTGGTGTTTTGACATACACACAGTTTAATCGCAATGATAACTACCTTCAGTTGTTTCTTACTATCTTTGAGCTGTGGATTCTATTTATCAACTAAATATATAAAAATGTAAAGATTTTCATAATCACCCCTTCACTCTTAAGTAGAGATTCTGTGCTCTAGTAAAAAAAATGTTTGTAATCCAAATTGTTCGCCCAGATTGTCTTTTCTCACAATCCTGTTAATCTTTTACCATTAACATGTTGTGTTATCCTAATTTCACATATTTGTTGGGCCCATGTGCAGGTTGACGCTCAGCTGCAGGTGGTGAGGAAGCTTGAGGAGAAGGAACGCCTCCTGCAGGGCACCATCAGCACTGCTGAGAGAGAATTGGCACTTAGAACACAAGCCTTGGACATGAACAAACGCAAGGTAACACATTATTCAGTTATGATGGCTGCAATTTGTTGCTAAAGAAAATATAAAGACGAGACAAATGAAATTCCCTTTGAGACTAAAGGGCCTCTCTGTTGTCCTCCAGGCTCAGGAATCTGCATTGCTTTCGGAGGAGGTGCGAACTCAGCTGGAGCAGGTTCAGCAGAGGCTTGGCCTAGTCCGAGAGGAGGTGGTTGAGAACAGTATCTCCAGGGAGAAAGAGTCCTTTAATGCTCGACGAGCACAGGTAACAACACAAATAGAATGAGTAAACATATCAGACCGACTGGACAATTATCCTCAAAGTAAATTGTTTCTATTTCTAAAAAGCAGTGTCATAAGACTGGTGGGAGGACTCTTAAATATGCTGCACAGTTTTTGCTAGTTTCAATTTCATTGTCTTCTACTGAAATGAGGACAAAGTTCCACACTCCTCACTCCTATTTTCCCTGTGAGACTAATCCTTGTGGATGTTGTTATATTTTATTTCATAAAGTCTGTTGTCAAATCAAATTGTGGAAGACAGGCTCATTTTTCCTACAGCTTTTAACTCTAAATGTCTTTCAGGAGGACATCTCCAAACTTAGAAGAAAGATTGAAAAGGCCAAGAAACCAGCTGAGAAAATAAGCAATGGAGACGACATGTTAAATGAAGAAATCAACGATTACAAGGTAGGTTTTGATGATACAAAAGAATATAGAATATTCTGTTATTTTTCAGAGGAACAGTTCAGTCCGATGTCTCACTATGGGAGCAAGTGACACTGGGATGCTTCAGATCCCTGTCACAGTGATAATAATATTTTGAGCAAAGTCTGGTAAGGCTGCTTTGGTTGGATCATTCCCAGCAGGCGATAGATGTTTCCAGCTTCTTTTCACACTCTTGTTCATCCTTAAGCGCACCGAGCCAGCTTGTCTGAACATGACCTTAACCTCCCGCCCAACAACCACACTGTTGAGCCTGCAGAGGGGAAGGAAGCTCCAGGGGAACAGACTACAGAGAGACTGGCCTCCCAGTCAGAGCCAGCTCCACGTGGAACTGGACCAAGATGGCGATGAAACCATGAAAGAGGAAGTTAATTCCCTTGCCATATCCTCGGCACACCCGTTGTCACAGAGGGTATTTTGGGCTCTTTGTTGGTTTCCATGCAGCAGTGGTGTGAAGCCAAGATGTAGGGTGTTCCCTCCTCGAGCAGAGCTCCTGGCATTGGGGGTTTGGATCATGAATGGCTTTATCTGACCACTGTGAAATTCCCACTGATGATAATTGCTACTTTCCAAAATGCTAGAGGCCCCTCCTCAGGTCTGTATACATCTATAGGTAGAGAGCAGTTATGGAAGGGTGTCACAAAGAGGGACACATTCCTTATCAGCGTTTGGTTGGAGTTCTTTAACACATTTCGTTTGGGACATGGAGGTAAAACGGCGAGCCATCCCCCACTGGTGTGATATTTTTATCAAGTGAAAGTGTGTCTGTCTCCAGACTGCTGGTGTCCCTGTGGGGGTTTTCTGTGGTTAAGGAGGTGCTGAAGATTCCTCCTTTTGAACCAGTTGAGGAAGCAGACTTGAAACATCTGTCCCTGAAGACAGCGTTGTTTCTACCTCTGACTACCTCTCCAAACAGGTTGATGCTATTCATATGCTCTTGTTTGCCCTGGGGCATGTACAGATTACATTGAATTCCATCCTTTGTGCCTCAAGTGGTTGATTCATATTATTTGGCTTTTCCTCTCTCACCTGGAAAGCAGTGTTCACACTCTTATCCAGTGCAGACTGACTCATGCGGCAGAAACCAGTAACAAAGCAACACTTCTCCCATTGGGTAGTGGAGGCTATTGCTCTGGCCAATACAAGTCAAGGTCGGCAGGTTCCTATAAGTTTGACAGATGGTTCGGCCACAGTCAAGGCCTTATTTGGAGAGTTTACAGTTGAACAAAAGAGAGGTAAGGACCACCCAGCTGTAGCACAGATATTGTGGGGGTTTTAGGTTATAGACATAATCTTGGGTCTTTAAGGAAAAAGGATTGAGATGTCTGACCACACAACCTATTTCCTTTGGTGGGTGAGAAGTCGTCCACATTCAGTTTTAATAGCAGGTGGTGTAGAAAGGTGCAGCAATCATCAATCAGCATTGGTGTAATGACACAAGTTCCTGTAAGCTCCCATAGTTAGACATCTCCTTCACATCACTTGATGATGATCCTGCTCCAGAGAGGTAGGCTGTTTCTCCCTGTTTCCAGTCTTTGTGCTAAGATAAGATCACCAGTTGCTTCTTCTATCTTAATACTTTACCTTAAAGGAGTAAAAGGTCGTTAATCATCTCATTTAACCAGCGTCAAACTAGTGTCTTGAGTTTTATTCGACGACCAGCAGCTCCTCATGCTTTGGATACAAGCACTAAACAAAGACCTGAGGCTAATCCAGTGTGAACTCCCCCCACATTTCCTCGATAACAACACTCGGGTTGGGAAATTGCCGCAGTTGTAGCTGATAAATATCCTTCAAGCAAAATCCCCAGACGGGTGGCAAGGAGTCCTGGAAGTGGTTTAACTTAATGAACCATTATGTTTGTCACCCTGGTTTCCACTGAATCATATCTCACTGATCTCACTGCAGGGAGAGGGAGGGAGACGGTAAAACACTTTGAACCAACTGTAGAAGATAAACATCACACATTATATGTCTGACTTTTTCAAATTGAAGTCGTCTCCACTCAGGTTTCTGTAGCTTCCCCTGCGAGATCATGGTCATATTTTTCCATAAACCTGTTAGTGTTCATATAGACTTGATGGGTCCAGAAGCTTTAATGATCGACCCCTTGTACCAGGAGATTCTCCACAGCCTTGAGATGAAATCACAAGGGGTCATAATCAGCCTTCATGTCGTATCTGTGGGCTCCTGACATGAGTGGGACAGTAGAGCTTGAAGTCGTGCCTCTATAATCACATGGCCTCACTGCTGCCCTAGATATTTCTGTCCGCTCATCACAAACCATTCATCTGAGGACAAAACTGACTTCTCCGTTTATTGTTCAAACCCCCCCCCCCCCTCTCTCTCTCTCTCCCACCCCTAGGCACGTCTAACATGTCCGTGCTGCAACTCCCGGGTGAAGGACGCGGTACTGACTAAGTGCTTCCACGTCTTCTGCTTCGAGTGCGTCAAAACCCGCTACGACACGCGCCAGAGGAAGTGCCCCAAATGCAACGCCGCCTTCGGAGCCAACGACTTCCATCGCATTTACATCGGCTAAAGCCACAGACCCCTCCCCCCCTACCACCCCCACCCCCTCTGCAACGACTTGCAAGGAAAAAGGGTCAACGATTTCAGCAGTAGTACGAGCACTGCCAGCAGCATCACTGCACTCAAGTGGCTCCTCCTCTGACGGCGTACTCACACGTATCTGTGCGTCTGCAGGAGACTCGGTGTGAAATCTTCGATGATTCCAGGCTCACAGGGCTGAGTTCGATGCTCTGATCTGAACACTTTAAAGTTTTTTTTTAGTTTTAAACGAGTGAATTCAGCTCCAGTATCCACTACTTCACTGTAAGCTTTCAGATACTGGAGTGAGAAGAGAGTAGATAAAAGGAGGTTTGTGTTGGCATCACATGCCGAGGTTTGGCAAAAAAAAAATGAGTACAATGCAGAAAACAGCATTCCTTCCAGTGTAGTGGATGTTTGTATCATTTTGTGTATGTATATACCGTATGTCATTACCATTTCTTTCCTTTTTTTATTTTGAAAGCTGCCTCTTCTTTCTCCAAACTGTTCTCTAAAATCTCCAGACTGGATAATGTGTCATTTGCTGTTGGCTGGTTAATAAATTGCCATCAAAACGTTTCCCCGGCCTCTGCTTTCATTTCACTCATTGTCACTCCGAGATGTTTCATCGGCCTCTGGTATATTAAACTACAAATCCCAGTGTGCAGACCAGTGTTGATGCTTGTGCTCAGCGCCTTCCTCCTCCTCCTCCTCTCGACTCGACGCATTTGCACTCTGGGAACAGTCGTTAGAAACGCTTGAAGGAAAGGAGTGCCACACGGCGACACGGGACTTATTTTATTTAAAGGTTGAGCAACATAATCCGTCGTTATCGCGCGCTGGATGCTCGCTCGGAGACAAAGGGGAACCCCAGTGGACTGGCTCAGAGCAGGAATAAGAGGATTTAGAGACTCGTGGTCAGATCCGCGTCACCGCTTTTTCTTTTTCGCGTAAAAACTGCAACGGGGAAATAGAAACACAACTTCGGACACATCTTTATTTTTACAACTTTCTGCATCTTGGTGGAATCATCAGGTGTCTCGGATCTCAAGCCTTTAATTCATTCTTACCATATATAGCCTGTGTAGACGCGGCTGGAGCAGATAGAATTTGTGCCGCGTTGCCAAAGTTTATAATTAAATGCTCGCATCATTTTGAGACCCGCTCTTTCTCTCTGTACCGACACGTCTGCTTTGCAGGTTTGTTTATCGGATCAGTGGATGTTATAGAAGGGAACGGGGCTCTTCTTGTGATTCGTCGCCAACAGGAGCCATTTTTAAGTCTTTGAGTCACTTGGACACGAGCTGCTCAGACTTCTTTCCTCTTTTTCCCCACCGAATCCCTGACTTCCTTTTTGTGCGTCTCGCTCCGGGCTCACGGTTGATCGCCATGGCTCGCTGTTTCCTCAACGTGTGCGTGCTGCTGCTGCTCGGATGGCGGGCAGCTGAAGCCGAGCAGGTCGGGGAGAGGCCACCGCCGGCGGTCACCCTCCGCACCCTGCTCGCGGGGACCTGCCAGGAGATCCACGGCTACGCGGAGTCGCTGCTGGGAACCGGCGTGGTGCGCTCAGCCGCTGAGGTACAGAGAGGAAACGCTTCCACCGCCACCAGGAAGTGGCCTCACATCCACTCCTCACACTCCTAACTCCACCGCCTGTCACTTTTATTGATCAATGCTATGATTAACTGGATACTAATTTATTTTCCACACGCATTCCTCTTCCCCCTCATGCCCCTCAACTTGTTAATCTTCCTCCTGATCCCCTCCTCGTCTCCTCTTCTCCTCTGCCCTCATTCTTACATCCATCTCTCACCCATGAACACACACTCTCTCTCTCTCTCTCTTTTTTTCTTCCTCCCTGCTTCTTCTCTGCTGTGGCTCCTCTTCCCTCAGAGTGCAGGGTTGTTTCTTGAGTCAATGCTTGGTCAGGAGCGCGTCTATACATTGGCCATGGTAAGAACCCTCCTGAGTGTCTCCCAGCTCCTGTGGCCCTGTTCGGTGACTGTATAGTTAGTGCTGAGAGTAGGAGCATGGCTGTAGTGGAGAATCTGCCATATGTATTTGACTGCAAGTGGATATTTGCATGCAAGGCCCGAATAAGTGTCGTGATCATCTTGTGTATATGTGCTGACAAGCGGAGTAGTTAGATGAAATGTGGCAAAATAGGGTTTGGACCTGATCTTAGGATTTAGAATTGAGTTTTTATGAGTCCCCAAATCCTTAGTCCCTGGGAAAAAACTGTTTCAATCAAGAAAAACAAGTTATTTGTCCTCCAGACAAAAGATAAGTACAGTGTGGTTAGAAAGTTACAGGGTAACATTTATTGCAGATCCCTGGCAGGCGCTGTGCTTCTTTGCATTTAGCCTGTCTGTGCATGTGCAGATCTTTTGTCTTCATTTTGTTTTTAGGATCATGCACCTGTAGAAGTTGTGTTTTTCTCTTCATTTTGTTTTTAGGATCATGCACCTGTAGAAGTTGTGTTTTTCTCTTCATTTTGTGGATATGCACGCTTTCCACTTATTTGTCTCCAAAATCCTCAGTTCACCTTTGAGGCGTGAGCAGCAGCCGGGCCACAGAGAGACGCAACATGCAGCGCTGCACACTCAGCAGCCAAAGAGCACAACATTATCCACATAACAGCATTTAATTTGCCTTTTATTTTGCCGCTTCACAGCTTAAAAGTCTGCGGCTTCACAGACCTGAGTCTCACCAAACAGAGCATTTAAGTGTGTTTTTTTTAAAGTGAAGTGTGGTGACAGATGCTCGACACACACTGGACAGTCGTCACACACATGCCAGTGTGTAGCGCAACAGGTGCAGATAAGATACTAGACCAACATCCTGGGCTACCATTGACCTTGCTTGTCGAGGCTATAGTGTGTGTGGGTGTGTGTCTGTAGTGTGAATAGAGGTTGTACAGGAATAGAGAGGGGCACTGTCCGGCTGTCACTAGCATGCACAGCTGTTTGTTCAAGTCAACAATACAGCTTCTTTTTGGATCATAAGCTGCACCTCCTGAGTTTCCCCCTTTTTAACTGCCTCTTGAGACGCACTGTTTCATACACAAATCCCATCAATCACGCTGTCTGTGTAAACCCGTCTGTCTCCCGCGTGCATGATTGTACACCATCAGAATGCTGCCTCTCTTCATTGCTACCCAAGTAAAACATCTCCCCCACCCTCCCTCCACTTTGCCACAGTTTTTCGAGATGGTGCTCCGAGTCGTGGCGGAGGGAGCTGCCAGCGGCCTGAACGTCATCGCTGTCTACTTCACGGAGATCCTCAGGGTCACAGGATTCGAGGGTGGGTACAAGTGCAGCTCATGTGTCCCTTTTTTTTTTTTTTTTCTCCTCCCTGTATATGTATCTCAAGTAAATAGCTGGAGGCGTGTTGGTGTATGTTCTGATAAAGGATTCTAATGCAATGAAAGTATGCAGGCTTGCCTCACCTTGAGGAGAACAGGTCTGCCACTCCTTTTGTTTGCTCTTGTAGCGTAAAATACAGGAGTTTATTCTTTTGTGAGAATAACAGCCACTAAGCCGGATTTCCTCCCTCCACAGCTGCACTGCCCCGAGTTACCCCAGAGGGCGTGGCCGCCTTCGCTCAGTGGGGTCTCCTGGCTCTCATTGGCTACTGGGTGCTGACCATCGTCCTCCGTCTGCTCATCGCCGTGTTGAGGCGCGTGTTCTGGGTGGTGAGAACCGTCTTGGCTCTCTGGCTATTCGGACTGATGGTGACCGACAAGACAGCCACCACGGAGGCCACGGCGGTCCGACTGGCCGGCCTGGTGCTGGTGTGCGCCCTGTTGACTCTGCTCTCTTCTGCGTCTGAGAAGTCGTGCGCAGTGGAGCAGCGGCTGAGCGTCCTGGAGAGCCGGCTGAGGGCGGTAGAGAAGAGGAAAGGGGACTAGCGATGGGAAAGAGGGTGCAGCAGAGTAAAGATGAGCAAAGGTGATGGTGATGTGGAGAATGGTAGCTTTGATGGTTTCTATGTGTGTGTCAAATTATGGCAAATAAAGTAATCTCTGGGATTTTTAATCAGGAACTCTCTTTTCTGTTTTCTTTTGCCAAACGAAGAGGCTGATGTTGAGCTGGAATCCTCAAATGTTTACGATGTGAATTCAGGGGATCACCAAAGTTATTAGACGCCTTCCTCTCAGAGCCATGCACGTCTGTACTGATGGAAAGTCAAGCGTTCACCAAAGTCATTGGATTCTTCCTCTGAGGATCGTTTATCTTCGCCAGGTTTCATGGAAATAATTCATACAAAAGGAGGTTATGTTTTCACCCCTGTCTGTAAACAGGATTATGCAAAACCAGCTGAACCCATTTCCATGAAATGCTGTGGAGGGGTGGGGCATGACCCAAGGAAGTTTAAACTAGAGTCGGCCTAATGCAGCTGCTCATAAGTATCAAAGTGTCCCCAATATATAATTGAAATTCTGACTTAGTGGATATGTTGAGATAAAAAAACTTTTGTGGAGTGACATCTTCCTTGATGTATCAGACATTAATTCATGGACTTGATGAAAACAATGCCACATGTTCAGGGGCCTGATATTTATTTACAAGTGAAGTTACATTTGGTTTCATAAGGGGACTGCAGGGCCTTGCCAGAGTTATACCCTCTATTGAGAGTCATTCAGTTTAACCTCGACGTGAGTGTCATGCCACTAGCATGGATATTATTGCTTTATCTACACACTGACATAATCCATGTCTCAGTTTGAACACACCATAACTCAGTACCTTGACCCCAGGCTGACCTGTGGCCTGTTGACGGCCTCTTCACTCCCCCCCGCGCCTGGTCGCTCTCCTGCTGCCCAGTCAGCTGGCAGCTTTTTTAGATGCTTGGGTTCGCACCAACAATGTTCACCCCCCCCCCCCCCACTGTCTCTGCACCCCCAAAGGAAAAGCCTGATCTCAGTGGGCCTTGGTGGAGGTAGAGAAGTCATAATTTAAATAATTTTAAAAGATCATAAGGATTCAGAGGGAGCCTGGTTTTCTTCAGTGAGGTTAATGTCCATGTCATTTCTGAATAGAGTTCTAATGCATGTAGCAGTGCCGGTGTTTACATCCCTAAACAAAGCAGGGATTAAAAAACCTGGAGGGGTTTTCAGGCTCAGTGAGTGTAACGTGTAATGTGCCCACAAAGAAAGAGTTGTGCTTCTTCTTCACGACACACAACAGCCTCAGACGTATTTGAACTCCTGCTCGGCGGTGCTTCCTTTGTGAACCAGTAGGTATGCTGTCAGGAATTTATGCTTACGAGCTTCTGGCCGCCAGCTGACATGTTGGTTTGGGGGGTGGTGCTTGAATTTCAAGTAAAGGATAGTGTATGTGAAGATAAGATACGCAAGCAAAGCACAGACACAGATCCTTCATTGTTGTTAGGTTTAATACTCCTGACATTGTAAAATACACAATGATACAAAGACAGGATTCTAACATGGGTTACAACTACAGTTTCAACTAAATCCAACCCATCTACAGAATTTAAAGCACTACGACATGCAGAGTACGACGACAACTAATTGAAAAACTATCACATGGGTCGTAAAAGCTAAATAAAAATCTACTGTAGTGCATATATGAGAGGGAGGAGACATGCAGAAGAAGGTGAAGTGAGCATGTGTGAGCGTCTACATTCGTGTTTAGTTGCTTGTTAAAGGCACAGTGCTGAGATGAGTGTGGCACAGATGTGTAGAGGTGCGTTAAAGTCTTCATCGAAAGACTAATGGAAAAAAAGCAACCTCGGTTTGTGATATCAAGTTATCATACAGTCTGTTTTCATTAGATTAAAAAGAAACCATTAGAGTCTGCGTGGACGGACCTGAGAAAAATTGTCAGTTAGTAGTTTTGTATCTCTACAAATCAGCTTCCCTGATGCAGGTTTTTCACAGGCAAACTGGTCTGTAACAGATGAGGTATACATGACAAGACCTACAGAAGGACTCCCTATCGAGAGTAGATGTTTTTTTACCTATGGCTTTAAACTCACTGCTCGTCACCAGTGTTGGGCAAGTTACTGAAAATTAGTACTTAGTTATAGTTACTTATTTTAAAAGTAATTGAATTACTTCACCAGTTACTGTATATCAAAAGTAATTAGTTACTAGGGAAAGTAACTTAAGTTACTTAATGTTATTTTATTGTGAAAATGTTGCATGATTTTATTTTGAAACGGTACCAGTAGAGTTGCGGACATTCTCTGATGACGACAACGGCGCTACAGAAAGGGTTTATGTTTTGAGCGACCCTCCGAAGAAGCAAAATGTCTCGACTTACGTTTTTTTAAGGTGTTTAGGTTTCAAAGTTGTTCAAAGTAGTATTAAGGTGTACGGTGTTACAAGGACGGCTCAAACAAACAACCAGAGGCGGTGGTCTAGTGGCAGAAACTTGGACTATGGGCAGAGAAGGTCTCTGGTTCGTCTCTGGTTCGACTCCACAGAGAGTCAACAAAAGACGAACCTGGATTGATCTGTCCAAAAGTTTCCCTACCCTGTCTAGTGCCCCTGAGCAAGGCACCTTACTCCCCCATCATCTGCTCCCCGAGCGCCGTACATGGTCGCTCACTGCTCTGTGTGTCCTGCACCAGATGGGTCAAAAGCAGAGGTTAAATTTCCCTACCTGCATGAGTGTGCCTTTGCATATCTGTGCATGTGTTTGGGACGAATAAATGCATCTTAATCGATCTTAATCAGAACATCAGTTTAAGTCTCTACCATCTTTCGGGGGATCTGCTTCACTTGTCTGCAAGTGTTCAGTTTTCACTAAAGAGAGTAACGCAAGTAACAAACTCATTTAAATTTCTGAAATTGTAGCTGCGTTACCTGAGCTGCGTTAGCATGAAACAAATACTTAGTTACATGCTCATTACCGCTAAAAGTAGTGGAATTACAGTAACGCGTTACTTCGTATCTCGGTATTCCCAAAACTGCTCATCACACATGGCTTGATGATCAGTGTGATCTCAAATAAAAGTGAAACCTATGGTCTTCCCTTTCTCCTTGATCGTTAACCCAGTCTGTCCAAATATGGCACAACGGAGCGTTATGGAATCTGCAATGGATGGGTGTCTTTCAGAGTCGGTTCCCTACAGCCTGACTGCTGATTGAGTTCAGCCAGCAGTTGGTGAGCTTAGCTGGGCATTGACAATAGAAATAGGCAAGAAAACATATCTCTGCTTTGGTTTAGGTATTTGAATGAACTCATCAGTGTTTCTAAAAATCACAGATTACCGTGTTTGTCTTGTTTAATTCTGTTCTTATGGACAAGGCTGTGTGACTGTTTCTTGGCTGGAGCCAGTTCCCAGACAACCAGATGAGGGGTATATCCCTGATGTCAAACCTTTCATTCAATGAGTGCACCGTTCAGATTCAAGGCTTTCAGAGGAAGTCGAGTTTGTTGGAGGTATAAACACTGTTGTAGGTTGGATCTGCGCTGAGAGGGGGAGCACAGGGAAAGTTAATTCCCGTCAGTTCAAACTGCAGCCCAGAGTCAGAGAGCAGAGAGGGAACGGGAGCGTAGGCCGGCTCTGCTGGAGCTGAAACCTGCAGAGAAAGAGACAAACAGTGAAAGTCACTATCGAAGCATCAGAGTGTCACAAGCAGCCTGCCTTACTTCAGTCTGATGTGCAGATGTTAGCAGCTGCTGTTACACAGCTGCTACATGAAGAATGTTCCTGCCAAATAATTGTCACAAAGATTTGGATGGGTTGGGATATAATGCACTTTTGTATCATCATCTATCCATAAGTCTATCTCATGAATCCAGTAGTCTTGAGAGACTAGGGGGGCATGCATTGAACTAAACCAAAAAAGTCCCTAAGGGTGTTATAATAATAAAGTAGTCCATTAGGGGGTTGATAGGTTTCACTGCAATTTCCTGTACACAGTCAATCAAGGGGGTTCACACAAAACCGTTGATGTGGTGAAATACAGGGTATGTGTGTATTCAAATCAAACCTCAGCATAAGCAGGTGGCCCATTCACTATAGTAGGATTGTGTATCTGTAGAGTAAAGAGACACAACATATCAGCAGTGCGTACAGAGGAGTGAAAGTGTTGAGAAGACTAGAGAGATACAACACACACTAACCAGCGGGCCAGTCGGAGCTTGGGGAGGTGGAGCTGTGTAGTATGTCACAGGGCGCGGACTGGGCTGCTCTGGCCCCAGTGCCACAGGTGGGTGGTCATACTGCAATTTGGATGAAACAAGATACACAATGAGCATGACATGATTTCAACAGCGCGACCTTTCTACGGTAGTCCTAAAATACAACATTTAATAAAACACTGCAACAAATCATAGAAACAGATACGGAAATAAAACAACAACAAATCCAAAGACATGTGCAGAGAGCATTCATCGACGAGCACTGTGTACAGCAGGCACCTATCTTTTTATTTAAAAGTTAATGCCATAATGTGTTGTTGTGTTGTGATCAGTCGATGTGATTTGTGCTTCAAGGCCACTGTACTTTTCACTCTTGCAAGCAAACACACACACACACACACACACACACACACACACAGTGTAAAACCACTTCAATGTGATCACCTCGTTGTAAGCCACAGCCCCTTCAGCGGCAGCAGAGTCTTGGTCCTTTTTCTTGGAGCTTTTGCAGCAGCAGCGTTTCACACAGCAGCAGCAGATAAGTGCGAGCAGGGAAGCACCAACGCCAATTCCAATGTAGCCAAAATCAAAAGGTTTGCCTGAAACGATATGAGCAGAAACGTTATCAAAAAACAAGGTCTGTATTTTAATGGTTGTGTAAGTTGCAAGAACATGAAATATTTGCTGACGGCGGGATCTGAGAAATTGAGAAGTATTTTGTCACATTTGTATGACAACTACAGACCACACGATTTTTGAAATAATTGATCGCGTGAATAATTGTTCATTACAAAGTGTCAAAATGTAACTCAGTAATAATAATAATTCAGTTACTACAAAACAAAAAGGATACTCACCCATCCAATCCACTGTCACATTCAAAGCGACTCCACCATATTGATCCCTGACCTCAAAGTATCCGTCGCACGACTCCTGCATCTCCAGCTCCAACCCACACGGATTTAAAAATTCAAATTCATTGCAGATTGAGTTGGTATCCACCTTTGTGCCATTACGAACTAGCTCGGTGTTATACCTCGTCAGTTCATATATCTTTTTCTTTGGGAAGAAGTGGATGTTGCAGTGGTATTTGGCCAGAGGAAATGTGAATCTGAGTTCTTCACCAGTCTCCCGCTCAAGGTCCTTATACTTTGCTGGAAAAGAGGACACACAAGACAGAGGACTTTAAAAGCTACTTCCAGCCTAAATCTTAGCCGATTATTACCATGTAGTCCTGGTTCTTGGTGTGAGGTTCTAGTTTGATCACACACACGGCAAAGCAGTTTACAGGAACAGAATTATTAGAATAGATGGCATCTTGGGAAACACATTTATTTGCTTTCTTGTTAGCTTAGCTTGGCAGAGAAACTGTAAACTGCTGATCAAACCTTGTTCGAAAAGTACCAAATTCAAACTATAAGAACCAAGTCATGCACACAGTCCCCATTAAACCCCAACTTGAGCCACAACCACAACTTTAAATACTTTTTAAAACGTCTCACCTTTGACCTTAAGGGTCCATGACTTCAGGACTTTGTCATTTCTGCCAATCATGTAGTAGAGGCCATTGTCTCTCTGGGTTAGATTTTTGATCTCCAAGTAGCCCCCAAAGACACTCCGCCTGCTGTCCACGGGGACCGAAGGGTCGCCGGGTTTCCAGAAGTTCACTGACTCTAAGTTTTTGTCGTCGGGGATGAACTTGAGTAAGAGACAATGCGACCACATCCTGACATCGAGTGTCTCCCCATACCGCTTCTCATAGGAATAGTCTGGAGTGAGGAAACCCAGCGGATTAAAAAAACAACACTGAGGACAAACCTTATAAATCACAGCACACCGCCTCACTTTCATTTCTTCTATTCATATATTTACACAGAGACAGATGCTTATTACAACTGAGTTCACTGATGGAGGGTGTAGTCAGCAAAAATATGTTGTAACTAGTAAAAAATACGTTTTATCTACAAGGACTTAAAACATTACTAGTGAAAGTGCTCATTAAATAAATAAATCCCTTCCATATGCCCTAAAATATTTATATTAATAAGAATACATTTTAATCTTGTACAGCATAATAATAAATATAATGAGACATGGGACATAGCATAGATTGCTTAACAACCTTACTCAAGCTGCGTAGCTGAAAACCCCTGTGCACTTCATTTCATCACTAGTCAATGAAGACATACTATACTTTCTTAGTTTTTTCTTTCTCCTACGCACACTTTGCGATGTCAGTGGCCCATATTTGCATAACTATGTATATATTATCAAGGCTAGGTCAATGAGCTGACTGGACTTTATTGGAAGGGGTACCTTAAAGGTTCAGTGTGTAGAATTAGTGACATCTAGTGGTGAAGTTGTATGTTGCAGCTGAATACCCCTCACCTCCCACTCCCCTTCCAAACATGATAGAGAACCTTTGGAAACCTTCAGTTACTAAAAAGGACTTTACTTGTCCAGTTGGACTACTGTAAAAAAAAAAAAAAGGTGGCCTCCGTAGAGAGGACCCTCTCCTGATGTAAATATTAAGTTTTTAAATATAAAGAAAAAAAAATTGTACAATTTAGGTGAAGGACACTAGTGAAAACCTCAATTCTATTATTTTTTATAAAATGTCTGCCATTAGACCCTGTTCACCTAAATCTTACAAACTGGACCTTTGAGGCTCATTGATGCTGCCTTTCCCTATGGAAATAGATATGTCCATTTCAAACGATGTAACAGTCCCTGCCCACATACTTCCAAACGTCCTATAACTTGGCGTGGTTTTTAGCAACAGTACATCCACTGGACAGCAGCATAGAGTGAAGAGTGTCAGACGATAACACATATGACAATGGTGGATATCGTTGAGATAATGTACTTCATAAGAAATGGGTAAGCTTGCGACCTCAATACCGCCGGGCCACACCGATCAGAACTCTGGCTCCAAAATATCATTGGCTTCCATCTTTAATTGCAGTGTTTCAGACCTCAACTCAAATCCAATTATGAACGATATATTAGGACAATATGTCTCCTTTAGTATCTTCTACACAAAGAGTGGCCTGATGGAGAAAATGGTTTCTATTCACAAACCTTAGCCAGCGGTACATGTAGTCTCAGTCCCCCTACATCACGTGACAGCAGTCAGGGTCTACTAAATAATTGGGGAGGGGGGGCTGGTTGAGATTAGAGTTAGGGTGGGTAGACCAGCTCCTCCAAAACTTCACACGGACGATCACATGTCTCGTGTTGGGAATCAAACTACCAACCCCTGCTTTGAAAACGAAGTGAACGTGTCTGTATTTGATCTCTAGCTCGGATAATTTCGGTGACTTACGCGCGTCCACAGAGGCGGCCCCCCCCAGCAGCAGCAGCATAAACACCAACATCCTGAGGCTCCTCCACGACCCGACGGGTCCAACACTCGATCACTGTTCTATCGACACTCGACCGATCATATATTCACTCACACACACACGCACATGTCAGCCTGATCGCAGGACACTTTCCGCTCGGTGCTGTTGTTACAGACGCTGTTGCTCCACGGGGTTTTTTTCTGGGCCACACACACCCAACGGGGCGTGGCCACAAGGACAACCGCGGTGCGTTTGAGGACGGTCAGAAACTACTGTTGTTTCAAGGTTCTAGGGCCCGACTGAGAAGCAGCAGCATGGAAATCATCAGCGATACAGTGTTTGCATTGAGAGAGACACACGCAGGGGATGAGTAACTGTATGTTTTTCGTTTTGGAAAGGATGAAAGTTAATTGTTTTGCTATGTTACAAAAAACAGTCATGAATGAGTTTGGGGGAGTTTAGTTCTTGTTACATCATTTGGGGTTTTCTCAGCAACTGAGGGGTTTTCAATTCAATTGTATTTGTATGGTGCTAAATCACAGAATACATGTGATCTTAAAATTATAAAGAAGCCCAACATTTTCCTCAACAATCCAAACAAAACAAAACAAAAACATCCTCCATCGAAACTAGACATCTGCCATTTGCCTCGACCGGTGCGGTGAGAGGAGAACAATGTTGAAGAGAAGGGGAGAGCGAGATCAGAAACTGTTATTATTATGGCCCGAGCACCTCCGATGTGAGGCCCTATTGTATTTGGAAGGATTTTTCTTCTATCTCAACAAGATGGAGATATAAACTACTTTGAATTTCGTGTTTTTGTCACACGGTGTGACTGTGGCGTGGCGTCAAAGTTTGATTACACACCATTAAAACACGAGGTTGTGTATCTCAGACATACATGGTCCAATTGAGTCTAAACTAGATATGTAAGACAAGAATCCCGGCTTGATGACATCTACACATAAATCATGACTCAAGATCACAGTGCCCCCTGGTGGCAACGGGAAATGTCTTGTTTTTTGCATGCCTTAAACTTGGATGTATTCCTCCTCATCCACTGACCTCAACCATGTCGAACTGTGTCAAATGGTTCTCAAAACATTGACAATGTAGGCATAAGATTACTGTGACTTTTCATCAAACGCTATATTAGTGGCGTGGCATCAAAGTTTATCAACTTGCCATGACACATGAAATTGCTGTACACTAGGTGTTCATGGTTCTATCTCACTCAAACTACATTTGTGTAGCAACACTGATCAGATCCATGTATCAATATTGACTCATAGTCAAAGCCCCCCCTGCTGGCGACAGGAAGTGACATGTTTTATACTTTGATGCACTGCTCCTGGCTGCTTTACAATATGCAGCTCAAAAGAGCTGAGACAAGTCATAGGTTCATGGTCAGAATTGTGACAATTCCTCAAACCGTGTAAACATTGAGGTGCGGCAAAGGATCATCTTTCGCCAAAGGAGACTATTTTGTCATAACATGGCTGTGCATTGTCCTATCACCACCAAACGTCTGTCACATGATCAGAGTCCAGGCCTGAACAGCTCTATGTGTCAATATTTCCTCAGTGTCATAGCGCCACCTACTGATTTGCCATGACACAGGAAGTACTTTGTAAATCCACTCTGCATTATCCAACCGGCCCCAAAATTCTTACCTATGATCAGAATACTGTACTGAAGAGCTCCACATATTAATTAGGGTCAGAGCGCCAATTACTGATCAAGATTCAAGAGATTCAAGATTCAAGATTTTGTATTGTCAAATGCACAACAATAACATTAAGCAGTCCCTGGCAGTGAAATGCTTGAGTCTCAGGCTCTCTTCTAACAATGCTCAATTAATTACAAGCTATACAATAAAATAAGATAGAAATAGTGTAAAATAGAATAAATGGAATATCAAAATTTAAAAAAGAAAATATTGTATATATATATATAAATATATATAAACAACTGAGGAGAAAATAAAACAACAAAAGTGCAAATATGCAGATATGTCAGTGTGAAAATGAAGTTGTTGTAACATTGTCCATTACACATTAAATTGCTCATGCTACATCAGAGTCCGTACTTGAACAGATCTATTAGTCTGTATGTAATAATAGGGATTTCACCACCTACTGGCAAAGGTGGGACTGATACCTGTATGTGAGAGGTTTGGTGCTTCTTGATTGAATTTAAGGGAACCGTTGGGCCTTGGTTTTTTACTTCAATGTCCATGTCATTTCTGAATAGAGTTCAAATGCATGTAGCAGTGTTTATATCCCTTAAAAAAGCAGGGATTATAGACCTGGAGGGGTTTTCAGGCTCAGGGAGTGTTACAAATGTGCCCACAAAGAAAGAGTTGTGCTTCTTCTTCACGACACACAACAGCCTCAGTCGTATTTGAACTCCTGCTTGGCGGTGCTTCCTTTGTGAACCAGTCGGTATGCTGTCAGGAATTTATGCGCTCAGAGGAGCTTCTGGCTACCAGCTGACATGTTGGTTGGGGGGGGGTGGTGCTTGTAGTTGAGGTGTTGTCTCAGAATTTCAAGTAAATTATAGTGTATGTGAAGATAAGATATGCAAGCAAAGCACAGACACGGATCCTTGTTGTTAGGTTTAATACTCCTAACATTGTAAAATACACCATGATACAAAAACAGGAATCTAACAAGGGTTACAACTACAGTTTCAATAAAATTCAACCCATCTACAGAATCTAAAGCACTACGACATGCAGAGTAAGACGACCACTAATTGAATAACTATCGCATGGGTCATAAAGGCTAAATAAAAATCGACTGTTGTGTTCAGTGCATATCTATGAGAGGGAGGAGACATGCAGAAAGAAGGGGAGGTGAGCATGTGTGAGCGTCTGTGCGCCTACATTCATGTTTAGTTGCGTGGTCAAGGCACGGTGCTGAGATGAGTGCGGCACAGAGGTGTAGAGGTATGTTAAAGTCTTCATCAAAAAAGTTTGTGATATCTTTCAAGTTATCATACAGTCTTTTTTCATTCGATTAAAAAGAAAACATTCGAGTATGTGCGTGGATGGACCTGAGAAAAATTGTCAGTTAGTAGTTTTGTATCTCTACAAATGTGATTGAACATCCACAGCTTCCCTGATGCAGGTTTTTCACAGGCAAACTGGTCTGTTACAGATGAGGTATTCCTGACAACACCTGCAGAAGGACTTGCTTTTGAGAGTGGATGTTTTTTTTATCTATGGCTTTAAACTCACTGATCGTCCCAGATGGCTTTCGAAGATCAGAGTGATCTCAAATAAAAGTGAAACCTATGGTCTTCCCTTTCTACTGGTACTTCCCCGTTTATCCAGTCTGGTCAAATTTGGCACAACGGAGCGTTATGGAATCTGCAATGGATGGGTGTCTTTCAGAGTCGGTTCCCTACAGCTTGTATGACTGCTGATTGAGTTCAGCCAGCAGTTGTTGAGCTTAGCTGGGCATTGACAATAGAAATAGGCAGGAAAACATATCTCTGCTTTCTGTTTAAGTATTTGAATGAACTCATTAGTGTTTCTAAAAACCAAAGATTACCGTGTTTTTCTTGTTTAATTCTGTTCTTATGGACAAGGCTATGTGACTGTTTCTTGGCTGGAGCCAGTTCCCAGACAACCAGATGAGGAGTATATCCCTGATGTCAAACCTTTCATTCAATGAGTGCACCGTTCAGATTCAAGGCTTTCAGAGGAAGTCGAGTTTGTTGGAGGTATAAACACTGATGTAAGTTGGATCTGCGCTGAGAGGGGGAGCACAGGGAAAGTTCATTCCCTTCAGCTCAAACTGCAGCCCAGAGTCAGAGAGCAGAGAGGGAACGGGAGCGTAGGCCGGCTCTGCTGGAGCTGAAACCTGCAGAGAAAGAGACAAACAGTGAAAGTCACTATCGAAGCATCAGAGTGTCACAAGCAGCCTGCCTTACTTCAGTCTGATGTGCAGATGTTAGCAGCTGCTGTTACACAGCTGCTACATGAAGAATGTTCCTTCCAAATAATTGTCACAAAGATTTGGATGGATTGGCATATAATGCACTTTTGTATCATCAACGATTCATTAGTCTATCTCATGAATCATGAAGTCTTGAGAGACTTGTGTGTGTGTGTGTGTGTGTGTGTGTGTAATCAGGTCAAACCTCAGAATACGCGTGGGGCCCATTCACTATAGTAGGATTGTGTATCTGCAGAGTAAAGAGACACAACATATCAGCAGTGCGTACAGAGGAGTGCAAGTTTCGAGAAGACTAGAGAGATACAACACACACTAACCAGCGGGCCAGTCAGAGCTTGGGGAGGTGGAGCGGTGTAGTATGTCACAGGGCGCGGACTGGGCTGTGCTGGCCCCAGTGCCACTGGCTCGTGGTCATACTGCAATTTGGATGAAACAAGACACACAATGAGCATGACATGATTTCAACAGGAAGACTTTTCTACAGTAGCCCTGAAGTGCAAATCACAAAACACTAGGGAGGCACCGATGTTTCAGCCGGACATCGGTAGTGGCCGATTTTTGCCTCGTTTACTGATATATAATAAACCTGATTTTCACTGATATAATTGGCTGATGTTCATATTTGTGATAAAACTGCTGAGCACGTTCTGCGGCTGGAGGAGCAGTCGCCCTGTCGCCCTCCTCTCCACGCCACCGGAGGCTCGGTTTGCGGCTCGCACTGGTGTTTTTTTTTGGGAGGGGGGGGCGCCTAGCAGCTGGCGCCTAGCAGCTGTCTTAGAACTGGTGCGGACCAGGGGAATCCAACTGTTTAATTAAAACAAAGCATCGCGAAGGCCCAAGGTGGGTGTTGACGCAATGTGATTTCTGCCCAGTGCTCTGAATGTCAAAGTGAAGAAATTCAATGAAGCGCGGGTCAATCTGAGGAGGGCTGTTTTAGACAGGTTATAAAGGGTTACAGACATTTCATTTAGACCCAAAGGAACCATTTCATCTTGTGGTAAAACAAGCATTATAGGTCTCTGTTAAATAAAGTTTAGTTAAAACTAATATTGTTTCATAAGTCTGATTCAATTTGTGCTCATTAAAAGATAAGAGTGATATAGGGCTGAGAAAATTTAAAATAGTGCTTTTTAAATAATGATTTAATAATTTTCCTGGCACAAAAGGTGAATGAATAACAACCAAAAACAAATATCAATATCGGCCAGATTGTTGTTTTAAATATCGGTATCGGCCAAGAATTTCCATATCGGTGCATCGCTACAAAATCCCAAAATACAACATACAATAGGACACAAATTAAAAAAAACTGTTAAGGAAATTAAACAACTCAGAAATCACAAAACACCAAGACAGACACAAAACAAAGCAACAGCTCAGAAAACACAGCGAATAAGAAAACACAACAAATCCAAAGACACTGTCTACAGTAGGACGCACGCACACACACACGCACACACGCACACACTTCAATGTGATCACCTCGTTGTAAGCCACAGCCACTTCAGCGGCAGCAGAGTCTGGGTCCTTTTTCTTGGAGCTTTTGCAGCAGCAGCGTTTCACACAGCAGCAGCAGATAAGTGAGACCAGGGAAGAACCAACGCAAATTCCAATGTAGCCCAAATCAAAAGGTTCACCTGAAACGATATGAGCAGAAACGTTATCACCAACAAGGTCTGTATTTTAATGGTTGAGTAAGTTTCAAGAACATGAAATATTTGCTGACGTCGGGATCTGAGAAATTGAGAAGTATTTGATCACATTTGTATGACAACTAAAGACCAAAAGATTTTTGAAATAAATGAATGTGTGAATAATCGTTCATTACAAAGTGTCAATATGTAACTCAGTAATAATAATAATTCAGTTACTACAAAACAGAAAGGATACTCACCCATCCAATCCACTGTCACATTCAAAGCGACTCCATCATATTGATCCCTGACCTCAAAGTATCCGTAGCATGGCTCTTGGATCTCCATCTCCAACCCGCACGGCTTTACAAATTCAAAGTCATTGCAGAAAAAGTTGGTATCCACCGTTCTGCCGCTGCGAACTAGCTGGATGTCATACGTCATCCGTTCATAATATTCCCATTTCTTTGGGAAGAAGTGGATGTTGCAGTGGTCCTTGACAAGAGGATATGTGAAACTGAGTTCTTCACCAGCCTTCAGGTTAAAGTCCTTATACTGTGCTGGAAAGAGGACACACAAGACAGAGGACATTAAAAGCTACTTCCAGCCTAAATCTTAGTCGATTATTACCATTTAGTCCTGGTTCTCGGTGTGAGGTTCTAGTTTGATCACACACGGCAAAGCAGTTTACAGGAACAGATTGATTAGAATAGATGGCATCTTGGGAAACACCTTTATTTGCTTTCTTGTAAGCTTAGCTTGGCAGAGAAACTGTAAACTGCTGATCAAACCTTGTTCAAAAAGTACCAAATTCAAACCCCAACTTGAGCCAAAACCACAATTTTAAATACTCACCTATGACCTCAAGGGAATATGACAACAGGACTCTCTCATTTCTGCCAATCATTACGTAGCGGCCATTGTCTTTCTGGGTTAGATTTTTGATCTCCAAGTAGCCCCCAGAGACACTCCGCCTGCTGTCCACGGGGACTGAAGGGTCGCCGGGTTTCCAAATGATCACTGACTCGTAGGTGGGGCGGGGGATGAACTTGATTGAAAGAGTATAAGTCCTCATCCTAAAAGTGACTGTCTCCCCATACAGCTTCTCAAAGGAATCTTCTGAAGTGAGGAAAAAAAAACAACACTGAGGACAAACCTTATAAATCACAGCACACCGCCTCATTTTAATTTCTACTATTCATATATTTACACAGAGACAGATGCTTATTACAACTGACTTCACTGATGGAGGGTGTGGTCAGATCCAACGATGCAAAAATACATTGTGAAATACGTTTTACCTACATGTAATTAAAACATTACTAGTTAGTGCTCATGACATAAATAAATCCCTTATATATGCCCCAAAATATAAATATTAATAAGAATACATTTTAATATTGTACAGCATAATAATAATTATAATGAGACATGGGACATAGCATAGATTGCTTAACATCCTTATTCAAGCTGCGTAGCTGAAAACCCCTGTGCACTTCATTTCATCACTAGTTAAAGAAGACATACTATGCTTTTTCAGTTTTTTCTTTCTCCTCCGCAACATTGCTTTGTCAGTGACCCATATTTGCATAACGCACACCTTGCCTAGTCTGGCACGCCCCTTACAAAAGCGAGGGCAAAGGTCAAAGAGCTGACTGGACTTTATTGAAAGGGGTACCTTAAAGATTCAGTGTGAATAATTTAGTGACATCTAGATGTGAAGTTGTATGTTACAGCTGAAAGCCCCTCACCTCCCACTCCCCTTCCAAACATGATAGAGAACCTTTGGAAACCTTCAGTTACTCAAAAGGACTTTAGTTCGTCCAGTTGGACGACTGTAAAAAAATGGCGGCCTCCGTAGGGAGGACCCGCTCCTGATGTAAATATAATGTTTTTAAATAAAAAGAAAACAACAATTTGTACTATTTAGGTGAAACACACTAGTGAAAACATCACATCTATTCTTTTTTATTAAATTTCTGCCAATAGATCCCGTTCACCTAAATCTTACACACTGGACCTTTAAGGCTCATTGATGCTGCCTTTCCCTATGGAAATAGATATGTCCATTTCAAACGATGTAACAGTCACTGCCCACATACTTCCAAACGCCTATAACTTGGCGTGGTTGTTTAGCAACAGTACATCCACTGGACAGCAGCACAGAGTCAAGAGTGTCAGACGATAACACATATGGCAATGGTGGATATCGTTGAGATAATGTACTTCATAAGAAATGGGCAAAAGCGTCATATAGATGTATGTAGTTTCCTAACAACTCCTTACGGGGATACTTCTCTGAAAAAGGAAAATTCACTCATTATCTCACGATTGACTTCGTTTGTATAGTTTCAGGGGATGGGTCATGATTGACAGCAGAAACTGAGCCCCGATTGGTCAAGCTTGTGATCTCACCAGGATCAGAACTCTGGCTCCAAAATATCATCATTGGCGTCCATCTTTAATTGCAGTGTTTCAGAGAGGAGCTGCGGCAAGTGGACATTAAAGGACATGGATGTCTCCTCAACTCCAATCCAATTTTGAATGACATATGAGGACAATATGTCTCCTTTAGTATCTTCTACACAAAGAGTGGCCTGATGGAGAAAACGGTTTCTATTCACAAACTTTAGGCAACGGTACACGTAGTACCATCCCCCTACATCACGTGACAGCAGTCAGGGTCTACGCTAAAATAAATGGGGGTGAGGTTAAAGTTATGGTCTGTAGGCCAGCTCCTCCAAAACTTCACACGAACGATCACATGTATCGTGTCGGGAATCAAACTACCAACCCCTGCTTTGAAAGCCGAAGTGAACGTGTTTGTCTTTGATCTCCACCTCGGATGATGGTGGTGACTTACCCGTGTCCACAGAGGCGGCCCCCCCCAGCAGCAGCAGCATGAACACCAACATCCTGAGGCTCCTCCACGACCCGACGGGTCCAACACTCGATCACGGTTCTATCGACACTCGACTGATCATATATTCATGTCTCACACGCAAAAGTCAGCCTGATCGCAGGACACAATCTGCACGGTGCTGTTGTTACAGGAGCTGTTGCTCCGCGGGTTTGTGTTGTAGGCCACACCCACTCAACGGGGCGTGGGCACAAAGACAACCGCGGTGCGTTTGAGGACGTTCAGAAACTACTGTTGTTCAAGGTTCTGGTTCAGATTGAGAAGCAGCAGCTTGGAGGTCATCAGTGATACAGTGGTTGCATTGAGACACATTGACACATAGCCCGTATATGACAGTTCATTAATAGCACAATTCAATGAGCTACAGTAAATTTGTCGTTATGTCACAGTAACACTTTCCAGGGAGAGAAATTTAAGGTAAATGTTATAAAACCCAGTGAAATGTGAAAGAAAGTGAAAGAAAATCATGGATCACCCCCCTGATCCGGGTTCCTCCTTGGGTCATGTCCATAGACTGTTTATGGGTCATGTCACATCTGTCCTCAAAAAGTACTTTTTTTGTAATCCTGCTCATAAACAAACTTCTTGGCGGAAGTAATTCAATTTTTCGTGCCAAATATTCACCAAAACTTCAAAGCAAAAAAACATAATAGATAGTTACAGCCAAAAGTGGGTTAGGGATAGGCAACACGATTTTGTGTATTCCTGCTGACTATCAAACAAACATAGACAAAATCTACTTGACGGATGTAATAAGTGAATGACTGAATGAATGACAGATACATAATTAATAGATATAAATATTTGGCTCAGGATATATTTATATATGTTACCTGCTCAGTAAAGTGGATGGGATGTATTGATATTCCAGCTTTACCTCCCTTGTATGTGTGTGCGTGTGTCTCACGAACCTTGGAGAGTATCAAATAGACCAACCTACACAAAGTAAACTTCAGTACTGTTCAGATCCTGATAACTTGAGATGAGTGTTGGTGTTTGAAGTTATAGTGTGGCGTGAGCTCAGGTCAATGGAGGAGGATACAGACTAAGACTCTGACATGGTACAAACGCTAATAATCTATTATTGACGATCCGGGGGCCCGACGTTCCCCACCCCAAAGTACAGTATATCTGATATGTAATGGAGTATAAAGTAAAGTATTTATGTGAGATGTAAATGAGTATAATCAGTGCAGATACTGCAGTACTGTGATTGGACATTTCTGTCTAATCTTATTTCTCAGATTCCACAATATAACCGTGCACTCTTATACGCCAATGACGTAATTGTTGGCAAGAACTAAAGCAACGTGGGATGTATTTTGCGCAAGAGCTGCTGAGAATACAACCAAGCCATCGCCATAAATAGAAGAGGTGGCCAGTGCACATGCGCGCCGCGCAGAGGACGTTGTTATCCTCTTATCCTCATTGACTCAAACACTCATCAATACTCTGCCGTGGAGTCGTGTTCTCACGCGTCCTTCAGGTGAGTGGGATGTGTCACACGCTGTACGGCCGTGTGTGTGTGTGATCACTGTCTCAAGGCCTGCTAGTCCGCTGCGTCGCTGCAGACGATGTGCAGCGGCTGGAGGAACATGTTTGACACCTGACTTCACTGTGCGTCATGGACCAAGGCTCAGAGAGCGCGGATGCTTTTTGTGGACGCGTGCAGGAGGGATCAATCTGCAGAGACATCATCATCAACACTGTTGTGTGTGGGCTCCCCCTTGTGTAGCTCGTCGCATGTCTGCTGCTGCATGTTCTCAGAGGAGCAGGGGAACAGGGATGACTCTCTCTCTCTGTGTGTGTGTGTGTGTGTGTGTGTGTGTGTGTGTGTGTGTGTGTGTGTGTGTGTGTGTGTGTGTATGTTTGTGTGCATCTCTGTTTAAAGATGAAAACTTAAACTGGTCCGTCTTCACAGGAGAAGATGTCCCCCTATGTCTTATTCACGGCCCTCTTTGCCATTCCCCTCGCTGGGGGTAAGTTCTATCTATCTATCTGTCTGTATGTCTGTCCATCTATCTTTTTTTTGTTCATGAAAACAGAAATAGGAATCAACAGATTTACAACAGTGTCCTTAAAAAGTCTCCAAAATATAAACGGTCTCATTTATTATAATTAATATTAGACATTCGATGAGGCGGTACACGTACATGATTGTATGAGTTGTGTGTCATTTGTGTCAACATGGATTAAGAACAATCCTGGTTCTTTATAACCTGAAATTAAATGTGGACCAAGCATGGAACCTTGTGGAACTCCACACATTAATTTAAAACAGCAGAGGCTGTTTTGTGCCAAAGTCTGAAAGTAGCAGAAAAGGAGTGGCCTTAAGTCCTATCCCAAGTTTCTAAGCGATGCAAGAGAACAATGTTAAAAAGATATGGACAAACTTCTAATAGAATTACGACTGAGCAATCACCTCTGTCAGCTGCCAGTGGAAGGCATGGTGACTTTAACAAGTGCTGACCTAGTTCTGTGGTGAGCTTAAAAACAGAAACAATATTTTAACATCAACAACATCCATAGTTCCAGAACAGCTTATACACAAGTACACTACAAATATAACTGAAGTGATATTCCATTGCCTGTGAGGTCTCTGCTTGCTGCGGGAGGAGATCAATAATAATCATATCAATTCGACCCTTCCCACAGGTTTGGTCATACCAGGTGAGTCTGCTGCCACATTTCATTAAATATCCTCTACTCACAGAACATTTTCTCTGAAGAGTGTCCTGACGGTCTTTTCCATTGTCACAGCGGAAAAAGAAGAAGTCCAGGGGGTTTGTGCTGGGAAGGAATTTCATCTGCCGGTGTACTCCACCTCCCGGACAGTGACATTTACACCAGACCCTGAGGGACCGAGACGTGTCCTCCTGGAAAAAACCATGGTGAGTGGAAGTCTATCGGAGCTCATAGTTGTTGTAGTGTTTTTTTCTTTGTGTATACAGATTGTCTAAACCTATTAACGAACTGCAGGTAAAAGACCCTCGGTTTGAATGGACCAGAGACAAGATGTTGGTACTGAAAGAAGTGTCTCACAGGGATCAGGGACTGTATGCCATCAAACTCTCCTCTGGATTCACAGACGAGGCAGTTCGTCTGATTGTTTCAGGTACGAGACTTTCAATTCATCTGTACATCTAATTTCCTTCTGCTCCAAACCCATGAGTTGTCAATCAAATGCCTCTTTGACTTTTGAAATTTAACACTTTGATCATTCTCCTTCATCTGATCATGTATTCAGATGCTTTCATGTAAATTACCAATACATAGTTAGAAAATACCCCATTGCAAGTAAAAGTCCTTTGTTCAAAAGTTTGAATGTATTATCAGCAAAATATCCTTAAAGGAGAAAGTACTGGTGCTGTAGAGAGTCAGATACATTTGTAGCTTATGATGTAATGCATGCTTTGTGGTTTTCATCTAGGGTGTAGAAGAATGAAGAAAAATAAACATCCATTTCCTTTTTAAAAATGTATTGTGGCCTACCTCAGCGTGTCCTCTTGCTTCTTAGTTGGTCTGCTTGCAAGCAAGATTATGCAAAAACTAAAAGACGGATTACCACAAATAAGTGTACTTCGGTAAAGAGTACAATACTTACTACTTAAGTACCTCAGAAACTTCACATACTTTAATCCACTGATGAACATCTTATTACTTCTTCACCCCGCTGCAGAATGCATTAAGTCCTACCGCAGAAACTACGGCGAGAACTTTGAGCACAACATCCCTGAGAATGGCTCCCTCCTGGAGTTCTCTCCCCGGGGTGCTCCGTCTGAGGCCATGCCCATCGTTCTCTGGAACCACACAGACCCCGGGACCGGCGATCCGGGCCGGGGTCGACTGCTGCGAGGCGGGAAGGTCTGGGTGGCCAAGAGAGTGACGCAAGTGGACCAAGGCAACTACACTTTGAGAGACCCGCAGGGCAGGGTGCTGTCCCGCAGCACCCTCACCGTCCTCGGTGAGAGGAGAAAAATCACAAGAAGATAAATGTTTCAAGATGATTATCTTTAACGTTGTGTTACTGTCAGTGGAAATAGTGATGTTTTATATTTCCCTTTCCATCCTACATCTGATCATACCCTCACATTTCTTTCATTTTCCACTCCTCTCCCTCTGTTCTTCATCCTGCAAATGGAGTCAGGCCACTCATTCAATGTAACCCGCTTCAGCAAGGAGACTCTAAACCTGCCCCTCTTTCTCCCTGTTAATCACACCCACCTCAATTTCACCCCCACCCGATACCCTAATGAATCCTCCATGGGCCCTCTCGACCCAAAGCACCCCCGCAGACCTGTGCAGCTGATCCGCAAGGGCCAAATATCCGACTACGACGTGCGCTACAGGGGCCTCATCTCCCTGGGCAGAAAGGGTACCATCAATGAGGTATTCATAAGGAGGCTGAGCCCAAGGCATGATGGGCTGTATGAAATTAGAGATGGAGATGGCAACCTCGTGTCCTCCACCCTTTTAAAGGTGATTGGTAAGTAACACTGAGTTTCTTTTTCTTATCAATCTGTGTTTGCTTTTCGATTGTCCTTTCCTCTCATTATCCACCTCTGTGTCTCTAATCGTTCCAGAAAAGGGAGACATATGGGAAGTAATCCTTGGGGCACTCAAGGGCCTTTCTGGGATGTTGGCATCACTGGCTTGTTTAATCATGTTCATTTCGCGCTTTCCAAATTGGAACCGCACGCCAAGAGTTAACATCCAGGTGAGGAAATACCTGCTTGAACTGTATTAAATACTGCATTGATTGGCTATTTGTCATAATGAAACAAAGGGTGGTGCGGCTCTCCTGCCCTAGTTAAAAACCATAAGCTCTTTCCTGAAACTGTTGGTCATATCCCTGCCCACCTGTATATCCAGATCCATCGCCCCTGCCACTGGCCCTTCAAATTAAAGGCATCTAGAAGAGCTCAAAATCAACTGATAGGCATATAATAATGAAAATTATAATAAGACAAAATACTAGCAAATAACTAATTAAAAAAAAAATCCTGAATGTTGCAACCAAAGGAATATTTCAACACATATTGTAGTTAAGGCAATAACATAATTTACCTCCAATTAATAGTAATGTACATTTTATAGAATTTGCATTTTAGACTTCTTACTGTCTGTGCTCCAGTGGTTTAATGTTCCTTCACTGTAATTGTTTATCTTCCTATTTATATGTGCAATTACAATGTAGTTGAATCATGTGTGTGTGTGTGAGTGTGTGCAGGACTACAGTCAGACCATCTCTGAGCCCTCAGGCTACTACAGTCCCTCTCAGCAGCCTGGAACACCTAGAGAATGGACCCCGAGAGCGAGTCCTACTCACACTGTAAGACGATGAGCTGAAGTAAATTGTTAGGTTTCAACTTCCTCTAAAACTGTTCACTTTGTGTGAATGTGCTATATGTGTGCTTGTGTTTTTAGTTCCAGAGTTACACTCCGGTCAGATCAGAAACTCAGAGAGCTGAGAACCAGGGAACACACAGTTTAACAGCGGAGATCTCCCTGAGGTGTATTTCAACCACTGAGGTAACACGGCTCTAAACTTCTCCGCTGTGATTATTTGTAGGTCATGGAGAGAAACTGTAAATAAAGGTACACCTGCTAGACCATTCATGAGTCAACCACAGATGTTTCACTCTGTTTCTATATCATCACACATAATGGGGAAATAATGTAAAGCTTGAACATACATCAATGTGACAGGAACTACCTAAAATAACAGAAACCATCTTTTAGAAAAGTGGATTTGACGCAAACTTTATAGTTTGGTCCACGTCCCATCCACTAACATGGAAGAGGCAGGATTTATAACATAGACTGCAGCACGCCAGTAGGTGGCGATCAAGACACTTTGGCTCAGCCTTTAGGGCACAGCCATGTAGTTCATCTTTACATACATTCTATGGTCACAGACATAATTGTTTCTTAACTTATGTCTTCATTCTTTCCTAGAAGAATGCATCTAATGAAGAAGCGAGGAGGATTTCCTTCTCAGTGGCCGGGGCTTCAGATTGCCTCCACTCGTCCGAGGACTGTGTTCAGTTCCAGATCAAGACAGATGGAGACAGAGAAAGGTGTAGCAAAGCAACACAATACTTTTCCACAATGCCGCTGGACACGAACACCTCGGAGTCCTGCAGCGTGTACACTTCAGATAAACTGAACTTCTCATAAAACAGAGAATTGGAGCTGAACTGAACGAAGAAGAAACATGAAGCATTGACAACCAATAGTTATCTGGTGGAACAGAAAGATCTCACGTGTGCCTTTTACAGCTTAGCCCAGTTTCCACGGGCTGGTTTCAATGTTGCATGTAAATTATTTATTTATTTCATGTAATTTTACCGAAGCATGAGTGGAACTTTAGCCTTCATGTCTTATGTCATCCAAATCTTGCCACTGGTGCTCCTGAAATCTCCTGCTGCTACCTACCTCCACACCCCTCAGGACCATTCTTACCTGCCCTGTATCTGCTGAGTGTGTGTAAACATGTGGTATGTTTGTGTGTGTAATGTGATCTCTAGGGCTATGCAGGCAATACAGTTATGATACACAGGTTAGCAAAAGGGAATTTTTCAGAACTGTACAGTTATTTAAGGAGTTTTAAACATTACTCACTCTTGATAACAATCTGTTTTAATGTTAAATATCTGTTCTGCAGACGGATGGCGTCTACAATAATGTAGTGTATTAACCCTCAAGGTAACGGTAGTAGTGGTTGTGTGAAATGTAACATGTTCCACCAAATAGTTCAATAGCTAGTTGATCTGTGAAGTATGTGATAGGAATACAATATCATCACCACATCTTTTTAGTCACTAAAGAGGTTGAACTGCTGATTGATATATTTTTTATAATATTAACATGTCAAACAATAAACTGTAGCCTGTCTTTAACCCAAATATTTTCTAATTATTTTAATCAAATATGAGGTTTGTTTTGACGAATAGTTTTTATTTTATACATTAGTTATTAATCTTATTTGCTGTGGATTTTTATGAATATTTAGTGTGCAAAAGGAGGCTATGTTTGTTGTTTGCTGAACTAAGCAAAAACTGATCACATTTTGGTGCGAATCTGTGACAGGGGGCGTATCCAGGTATTTTTCTTACTTTCGTTGATATTGTGTTATTGGAAATGTATGAACATTTTCATTGATTTTTTTTAAAGAAGAGTGCAATGATCTTGATAAATTTTAGGAAGATGATATACAAATAAATCTAAAGTAAAAATCCAGATAAAGTGAATTTAAATGTGGTTTTATTTGGGGACTGTTGGGCCTGGGCTGGGATATGCGCCATTGTAGTTTTGAGTAATATGAGTTGTTGTCACATTTGTCTGCATGACGATACAAAAACAATAGCAGTTCAGCATACTTCAAATGAAGAAAACAGCCTTTACTCACATTTAATGGGGTTTAAAGGTTCAATGTGTAGAATTTAATGGTGAAGTGTCACGTTGCCGTTCAATTCCCCTCGCCTCTCCTAACCCTCCCCTTCCAAACCTGAAAGAGAACTTGTGGTAGCCTTCAGTCGTCATAAAAACTCAAAAGGGGTTTGTCTTGCCCAGTTTGGACTACTGTAAAAAACATGGCAGCCTCTGTAGGGAACTACCACTCCAGATGTAAAAAGTATTTCAATATAAAGGTCCCATTCTAGGGTAAAGAAGGCAACAATTCGTACAATTTAGATGAAAAACACTCGTCACTAGGATTATTTTATATAAAAGTTCCGTCAATAGATCCCTTTCACACTGGACGTTTTAACAGAGACTGCCTTGTAGTAGATCAGAGCAGTGATGACGCTCCTGCGGTAGGGGGCAGTGGCGCACCCGCGATGCTCTGACGCTGTGCCTGGAGGGAAGCGTAGAGGAAGAAGAAGCCACGGTTGTAGCGGCAATGAAAGAACAGCGTGCTACTTCCAATTTGAGCAAAACATAAGTTAAGTGGGCACTAGCGGCGGTAACCAACTACGAACAGTTACAGCGTTATTCACATTTGTTCAGAAAGTCACAGGACTGCGTCGGGAGGATGTCTTTGGTTTGTGCAAGTAAGTGAAGCTATTTTCATTGAAATGACGGAGGCTGTGCAGGTTAGCTAGCGAGCGCGCTAATGCTACTAGCTAACGGAGCTAACGCTAGCGGCCATGCAGTGCCGCCTTTGACTTGCGGTAGCGCTCGGGTCTTGGTAGATTGCGCTGGTTTTACCGCCAACATGGCCTGGTTTTTAGAGGCTGTAATCACTTCTGTTTTCCTCACCCAGTCTCCAACGAGGTGCCGGAGCACCCGTGCGTCTCCCCCGTGTCCAACCAGGTGTTCGAGCGCCGGCTCATCGAGAAGTATATCGCGGAGAATGGGACGGACCCGATGAATGGACAACCGCTGTCTGAGGAGCAGCTCGTAGATATCAAAGGTGAACTAATCAGCTTCCAGACTAAACTAAAACTAATGCAGCGGCTCCGCTCAGGTCTAACATGTGTGGATAGACGTGTGTGTTCAGCTTGGATGCTGATGTGTACGTCGTTATACTGAAGGGTACTTCTAGTGTTTTGTCCACCTCAATAAGAATGATTATTCAGATTAGTAACATGAACAACCCAGTAAAGAGGAGAAAATATCAACTGTAATTCAAACTGAACACATTATCATCAATAGCTCAACATCCAGGGAAATATAGTTGATTGTATGTTGTAGTATTGCAGTGTTTTACCCAATTTCCAGTCATGTAAGATTTCTTTAGCAGGATTTGTCACCATCAGTGTCGATCTGGGATTATTTTGTATATATAAACATATATATCTTGATAAAAATGTCTCTAATGTCAAGCTAAATAAATTAGCTTTGATAATTTTAGGGTTTTTTCAATATTGTTTAATGTGACTAACAGGCCAAGACGCCCCAAAACTATTCCCTTTACTGAGCAGCAGGAAATGGAGAGTTTTGGGGAATTGTGCTTGGAAAATACTTTTGATATATTTCTTATTCTGCAAATAGATTTTATTCTTTGCCACTGTTGAGCAGTTATTTCAGGGGTTTTAACACAAGTTAGATAAATGTATTTATTGTACTTTTGTGTTGACTCTCACATTTCTTCCCAATCAAGTGTGAAACCAAATTATTGACGAGGCCGCTTGTTCTGAACCTGTGAAACTTTTCCTTTTTCTAGTGTCCCATCCTATCAGACCAAAGGCGCCATCAGCAACAAGCATTCCTGCCATTCTCAAATCCCTTCAAGATGAGTGGGTAAGCTAACTCTAAAGAGACAAAGAGGGATAAAGAGGATATTTTTTCTTTCAATTGTTTTTTAACTAATATTCTCTGTCAAAACTTTGGGAGGTACTTAATGTACTTTTTTTATGATCGTGGCTTTCCTAGAGTACAATACTAAGCATATTCTGTTCTGATTGGAATATCTTGGTTTGTTGCTGTAATTATATTTTGCATTACTCTTTTCTCACCTAACACATAGAATGCTATGAATTCAAAATTGCTCCCTGATTCTTTTTAAAAGCTTTTCTAGTGATTATGAGCCAAGTTGATAATCATTATTTGATATTGTCTTTTCTTTCGTAGGATGCCGTTATGCTTCACAGTTTCACCTTGCGGCAGCAGCTGCAGACTACTCGCCAAGAACTGTCTCACGCCCTCTACCAACACGATGCCGCCTGCAGAGTCATCGCTCGACTCACCAAAGAGGTCACTGCTGCGAGAGAAGGTGAGTTAACTACAGTTTGCCTGTCCTCTGCTATAGTGACTTATTACAGTTGTAAACCACAAAGAGCGACTTTATATGATGTTGTGAGAGCCTGTTTTTCTAATGTGATGTATTTCCTCCTTGCAGCTCTTGCCACACTCAAACCCCAAGCTGGATTGGTGGCCCCTCAGGCAGTTCCCAGCTCTCAGCCGAATGCAGCAGTGAGTTATTTGATTCTTAACTTCAGCTGATACGCTGCTGTTGCTCATCATCGTCTTTTGCCAGAGTTGCTGATAACGGTGTCTGTTCCTCCCCTCACAGGGTGCTGGTGGAGAGCCTATGGAGATTAGTGAACAGGTTGGAATGACTCCAGAGATCATCCAGAAGGTAAGACTCTCTTTAACTTGTATCATTCATTATTTGGAATCAAGCTTTCCATGTTTGTAGAAGCACTAAGATGTTTTTTTTCTGTTTTCAGCTCCAAGACAAAGCTACAATCCTTACCACAGAGAGAAAGAAGGTACTATATTGCTATTTGATTTATTTCATTGATAAATTCTGCAGTTATATTAAATTGTTAAGCAAACATTGAGGTGCTGGGTTTAATGCTTATATACACCTGTAACGCCTGTTCTTTATTTCTCCAGAGAGGAAAGACTGTGCCGGAGGAGCTGGTTAGAGCTGAGGACCTTAGCAAATACCGCCAAGTGGCCACTCATGCCGTGAGTATATGCATCTGTCTGTTTTTCGATCAGTAGGTTGCAACAGATTCAAGTTATTCAACCTACATGCTGTTTCTTTGCCTTCAGGGTCTTCATAGTGCCAGTGTTCCTGGTATTCTGGCTTTGGATCTGTGTCCTTCAGACACCAATAAAGTGCTCACCGGTACATTGAATAATGTTTCCTTTTTTAAACTTTTTAAAATTTGTTGTCTTTCTACTCATCCTTTGACACATCTTGTTATTTGATACTAACCCTGACTGTTTTCTTCTAGGTGGAGCTGATAAGAACGTGGTGGTGTTTGACAAGAATGAGGAGCAGATTGTGGCGACACTTAAGGGTCACACAAAGAAGGTCACCTCTGTCATTTACCATCCATCTCAGGTAACTTTTCCTTTTTGTGACACAACAACCTTGCAAAATAATGTATCTTCAGGTAACTAAATGAAAAAGCTGAACTTTTTTTAACTTTCCATTCTAGTCGGTGGTCTTCTCTGCATCTCCAGACAACACCATCCGCGTGTGGTCTGTCACTGGAGGCAACTGTGTCCAGGTTATTCGTGCCCACGAGGGAGGTGTCACTGGGCTCTCCCTGCATGCTACTGGAGATTACCTGCTCAGCTCCTCAGAGGATCAGGTACGTTTGCATCTGGAAGAAAATACAGGCAGACCCCATATATTACAAAGATACTAGAAAAACTTCTTTCCCACTCTAAATTAACTGTTTTATTTTTATTTTGTAGTACTGGGCCTTCTCAGATATTCAGACAGGTAGAGTCCTGACCAAAGTAACTGATGAAAGTGCTGGCTGTGGTAAGTGGCTCTATATTAACAATTGAGTTTCACAGTCTGAATGAATCATCTTCCAGGTGGTAATGTTTCTGTTTGCTCTCTACAGCTCTCACCTGTGCCCAGTTCCACCCTGATGGTCTCATTTTCGGCACTGGTACGGCTGACTCCCAAATCAAGATTTGGGATCTGAAGGAGCGCACCAATGTGGCAAACTTCCCTGGCCATTCTGGTCCTGTCACCTCCATTGCTTTCTCTGAGAATGGATACTATCTGGCCACAGGTAACTTCTCATAACAGTATTTTTTGTGTAAAGTTTCAGGAACCTTTACAAGTACACTGATCTAAAACAACTGTTAACTCTTCAGCCTTTGTATTGGCACTGAACTGAGCTGTGACCTTTTATGGTTGTTTCCTTCAGGTGCCCAGGATAGCTCTGTGAAACTGTGGGATCTTAGAAAACTGAAGAACTTCAAGACAATCAATCTTGACAACAACTACGAGGTAAGACGAGAGGGATAAACGAGAAAAATAGCAGCAGAGTGGAACCACCCATAAAACCTCAACTTAGACTTTTACATGTCAACATCTCTACACGTAAAATTGTCTAATAGTAAAAGGTAAAGTTATTGGTAGGTGAATTGTTATAACCTATATGACCAGGTCAGTGGTTTGCGACTCTTTGGGGTCTTGATGCCGACATTGTCATATTGTGTCTTCAGCTTCATGTTATAGTTCAGGCATGAAAGGAGCATAGAAGAGTAGGAAAATATTAAGGTCAATAGGTTAAAAAATTACGTACAATAATTGAGGGTAGGTCCTAATTCTGTCAACATTAATTTAATTCTACTTGTGTTTCTCTTAAAAAGGCGATTTATTTTTATTTGAATTGTGTTGTATTGTAGTTTTTTTTCTCAACTATATTGGATATTTGCCTACAGTAATCAAACTACAAACAAGATTAACATAAGGCTGATTATGAAGTATTGTGGCATTTTCAAGATTGTTCTTTCCTAGCTTTCTTAAAGTTATGGGGGCTAAATTTGTATTCAGTATGATCTTTAAAGTTTTTCAATCTTAAAGTTCTTATTGCGACCTGCATAAACCCTGTATTGAATGGGATGTAGTTATAGAGGTGACTCAAAGTTAGTCAAACAAAACAGAATGTTAATTGGAAATTTGCAAACAGAAAGTTAACGCAGATTCACAATAATTTTTGTGTTTTTCTGTTCCAGGTGAAGTCCCTCGTGTTCGATCAGAGTGGCACTTACCTTGCTGTAGGAGGGTCTGACATCCGTGTCTACATCTGCAAGCAGTGGTCCGAGGTCCTCAACTTCTCAGGTGAGGAAGAGAAATGCCATGTCAAAATGATCACATGTTCTATGGTATTTTCTGTTGAAATGAGCAGATTTTTGACATTGCTGTTTCCTTTCAAACTGTAGACCATACAGGGTTGGTGACTGGAGTGGCCTTTGGAGAGAACGCTCAGTTCCTGACCTCTGCAGGAATGGACAGAAGTCTCAAATTTTACAGTTTGTAGAGAAACATACATCCGAGATAGGAGCAGGTGTGAGGGGAGGTCGGCGGCAACAATCCTGGACACAGACCTATTATAGACCTGTAATTTTTAGGACAAAAATAAAAAAACAAAATCAGTGCTAACTTTGCTTCTGTAGTGTGTTAGTTGTCATGTCCAGGAAAGAACATGAAACAAACTGCTGATTGAAACCACAGCACAATGGCTAGGATAACAACATTTTGTCGGCATTGAAATATAAATGATGTTAAATAAGATACAGAAGCCAGTGTCATGTTCCAGTGTGATTTGGCAGCGGTTATGATTTTACTGTAGTATTTTCTTTGTGTGGGGTTGGGGGGGGTGGGGTGGTCTCTGAAATATCTTGTGATACAACTCCATAGTTGTTGTTCACTATTGGACAAATGTGGTGTGACAAAAACGTACTTACTTTAACGTAGACCCGCTTTATTACAGTATCTTTAGGGTAAAATCATCTGTTGTGACCAACAGTTCAACCAAGCAGTCGTATGAGATTCATTTTCCTCTGACAAATGTAGTCTGGTGTGACCTCCCCCCATTTTCATTTCCTGTATCATTTGTTTCATTTCTACTTTGTCTTTCTCTTCCAATTGTATATTTCTCATTACTTGCTATTTTACCTGTTGCTGCCCTTTTACAGTAAAATAAAATATCTTTTGTATGGCCATTCATGGATTTGTCAGATTAAGAGGAATTGTTTGATCCTCAAAAGGAAATAAAATGATTTTACTTTGCCTCCATTTTCAGACATTTCATCATGTTACACCGTTGCTAAAAAAGTTAAATTTGGCTCAAGTCTTTCATGAAAAATGTACCCTGCAAATCTTGGTGTATGAATTTTGAAGGTGTTTTTTGTACTTTGTTTTGGTACTTATCAAGGCCTTGAGCTTCAAAGTGACGAAATTCCAGAGTTTGACATTAAAAAGAGGTTTACCCTTCTGCGTGAGGAGAAAAGTTTCTATGATATGCCATAGATCAGGAATTTAAGTTCTCTCTGAACATGATTTTTTTTAACAAGACCACTTGTTGGTGAGTCACTGATTCCGCATCCAATTGAAGAGTAATGTGGAAATATTAAATGGATGAAAATAGAAAAAACATTTCAGTGCATTAGCATTACATCTTGTCCAGTAGTTTATCTTTAAATGTGATTAAGTTGATTCTAGAGTTTTAAATTTCCAGTGATGCAGAAATAATCGATGAAATCTGTCACTTAACTTGCTTTGGAATTCATTATCCTGCATAAAAAAACTAAACTGAGACTTGTTTCCCTTGAAGGGGATTTTTAATATTGCCACGGTCACGACTGATGCCAAGAGTAAATGTACATGCACTTAATGATTGTGGTTGAGTTAATTATCCATAGTTTTTTTTAATTGTCTAAATATGACATATTTCACAGCTCCAAGGTTAAGATGAGCTTATTTTAATCTTTTTAAAAATGGTCTGTTTGAACTGCAAGTTTGACCAAATAAGCACTTTGAATAAATCAATTTGGGCTCTAAGCAACTATGATAGGCTCTTTAGGGCCAGAGCACTCACAGGCTGAGGCCCTATTGAAATTGTAAAGAATATCATTATTATTCAGGTAAATGAATTGGCTTTTTGAGGCCTTTAACATGCTAAAATTCTTACCAAAATTTGCAGAAAGTTAGACATGGTGAAAATGTATTTGACAGCCTTACTTAAAAGTTAAGTATAGTAAAATATAGTTTATATTGATAATATACAGAGCTGATGCCTTTGTCTCTAAAGCTAAATGTTTCTGTTTTCTGTCTTCTTTCATTCTAAAACAATAAATGACCCTTCCCATCGCAAACATGTATATTTCCTGCACTATATCTAACCATGTCTGGGTGTGCGGGTAACTGGCCAGTTTCTTTCGATGGGTTTTCTTCCAGCTGTGGAATTTTGACAAGATTCTTAAAACTTAAAGAACTGAAACAGTTTATTTCAGGCTTATAACAAACCACAAAATTGAAGAATCAACCATTATTTGCTCATTAACCCATGATACAAATAATAATTTCGCACATGAACAACTTTTTATATTTACCAATTTCCACATTTTATTCTATCACACCGTTTTCACTGCGATGGAATCAATATTGTTCTTAAAGTTTATTTATGTCAAAGTTTATTCACAAAGTTAAAAAGGAGATAAGCTTAAAGTGCTATTTTGTGTTTAGAAGTGACACTTTATTTTGTAGAACACAATACACAATATACTGGAGGTATTTTTTGAATTGTATACTTTCTTAGGTACATTAACTTCATTGAACTTGAATACTTAGGTAAGTTTGAAGTAATTGCCGGGCCATTATTCATAACTGTGATAAAAAATTTAAATCGTATGGCTGCACATTCCAGTTTCGTGTGATTATCTGCAACATATTGCACAATCCCTTACCTTGGGCTTATAATACATTGATGTAAAATTCCTATTTTTTATATTTTACATTTTTGAACCTTATACAAAAACACTTAAAATGCCTTGTATGTGTAAACCTGCTCGGCAATAAAACCTGATTTTGATAAAGTTGAGTAAAACTTAAATTTCCGTTTCTGTTTGTTTCTTCTTCTCAATATCAGTGTTATGTTTCTTAGCATGTTTTTTTTTATTATTATTATGTATTTATAAATGTTCTGTATCACTTGTCTTTCTCCTATATTGTGAGGTGTTGTGATGTTAATAAAGTTGATTGAATGAAAACAAAAAACCGGCAGCTGTCACGTGAGACTAGAGTAACGTGACTTGGTCAAACAGGAAGTTGGAGTCAGGAGGAAACTTCTCACAAACAGCTTCGCTTCTCAGCGCAGTCACCGGTGTGTCCGTCGCTTCGAGGCCGGGACGGGGTGGCGCTCCAGCGGGTCAGAGTCCAGACGAGTTTCGGGGTCAAACCGGTGAGAGATTTAATTTCATTCAGCTTCATCAGGTCTTTTTTCTGCCCTCGGTATTTTCCTCAGAGCTGAACGAGTCAAAGCTCCGTTAACACTTTCAGTTCATTTCCTCTGCCTTAATTGACGAAGAGCTGTTTTTCATTTAACGTCAGTTTCGAGCTGAAAACCTTTGCGCCTCCGTTTCTTTGACACAAACAAAATGAACCCGTGCCCCAGTTACTTTGTGCTGAACAGAAGGAAATTAGGCAGACAGTGTGTAGGTCGCTATTCCTTCAAAATAATGTAAACGTTTATTTTGTAAGGGTTGCTATAGATACTCACTTTGTAATGACGTCTTTATAGTTTTAATGCCAAGTCTTGTTCTTCTTCTTTGTTTCAGTACAACCACTGTTCCCAAATATTATGCTATAAAACTCAGTTGTCACTTTATTAGGTACACCTTAGCAGAATAATATGATGCAATCTGACACAACAGCTCTGCTCTTCGTTCAATTCAGTTTTTTTTTTTTGTGCAAAATTTGAGGGTTTGGTCCTTGATGCTGCTGTTGATGAAGTTTGAATATGAAATAATGTGATAGAGCTCAACAGCACCACAAGCTACAGTCTAAAAAAACAAAGCAGTACTTCTCTAAAACAGTTTCAACTTGAATGGCGCTCAGTAGAGCGCATCCCTGCACCAACATTCTCCTTAAACTCAATCATGCTGCACCAAATTTAACACACTTGTGGATATCAGTTCCCTTAAAGTGCCAGGAAACTGTTCAACAAGATCCATCAATTATTCTCTGGGAAATGTAGAAAACCATCTAATAATCTTAACAAAACTGAAAGAAAAAAAAATCCAGTACCCGCCCCCTGATCTGGATCCAACCCAAACTTTACTGGGTTTTCCCCTGACCCTAGAAATCCACTCAGATATTTGTATTTAATCTTACTTACAAAAAACTGTCCAACCTTCATACTTAGGAAAGACATATTGCAGGGCTCTTGTGCTTATGATTCCTTTTTGTTGATTTAGTTTGTTTGTAAAGGAATGTTTCTCATAACTGACACAACTGGGAGCTTCTCATATTGGCAGAAAGATGCCTTTGCAACCCTGGAAATTCCACTTGATTGTCACAGTCAGGAGGACTTCCCCTTTCTTCAGTTTCAACACATGAGCATCTGCATCGTCAGCCAAGATGCTTTTATTGTTGTAACTGAAGTTAGACGCTCACTGTGAACTTCATGTTTATTAACTGTAAATTGCCTCACTCCAGTTTTTCATTGTTATCTCCTGTTCCGCTAGGAACTACTGTATGTTATGTAGGTCAGTGTTTTTTTTTTTTTTCAGATGAAATTATTAACTTGAACTTGTTTCCTTGTTGTCACGTAGGCAACCATGGGCTCCATGTTTCGCAGCGAGGAGGTGTGCCTGGTGCAGCTCTTCCTTCAGTCTGGCTCGGCTTACAATTGTGTCAGTGAGCTGGGAGAACTGGGTTTGGTTGAGTTCAGAGACGTGAGTTACTCTTGTTCCTGAAATTACTTTATCGTGTCACATTGCAGTTTGCTGCATTTCTGTGACTGATCTTAGATGAAACATTTTCCTCTCTCAGGCTGCTTTCAAACAGTGGAGGGGGCTGCATGTGTGAACACAAATGTGCGAGTCAGTTTTCCTCTGTAGCCCCCTCGTAAAAATACATTTTCCAGACAATGCGTAACCATGCTGCCCTCTTCCCCTTTTCCCTCAGTTAAATCCCAACGTGAACTCCTTTCAGAGGAAGTTCGTCAGCGAAGTCAGACGATGTGAGGAACTTGAGAAAACCTTTTGTAAGTGATATTGACTCATTGATCCCTGCCAGTAGGTCAATGCATGTTCTTAATACGTTGTTTAGATTCTCTATCTGTCCTCTGAACGTCCCTTATTTACTCTTCAGCCTTCCTGGAGCAGGAGATCAAACGCTCCCTGTCCCCCCCCCTGCATGGTCCCCTCCCTCTTCCATGTCCGTCCCCCTTTGCCCCTCAGCCCCGCGAACTTATCACCATAGAGGAGGAGAGCGAGAGGCTGGCCAGAGAGCTCAGAGAGGTGAGGGCTTGAAGCAAAGAAGAGGAAGAAAATTATTTTTCTCTTTATTGCTCTATTGAAAACGGTTTGAACTTATTGGCTTTGATTTGCTCCTGTGTCTTTGTCTGTGTGTGTGTCACTAGGTTTCCAAGAACAGAGACAGCCTTCGGGCTCAGCTGACCCAGCTTTCTCAGTACCGAGGTGTCCTGACCAGAACACACTCTCTAACAGCCTCACAGGTGGGTAATGACTTAGGCTACATCCATACTACTCTGTTTTCATTTGAAACTGCATCAATTACGCCAGGTGTCCACCCTACTCTAGAGTTTTAGAGCTGCTAAAACAGAGAAATCTGGAAATGCTGCTGCCCCTGTTTTAGTTACAAAATTCGGGAGCGGCGTTTTGGTCGGACAGGCAGAACCAGATGTTTTCAAATACAAAAGTCTTCATATGGTTGGAATATTGTTTTCTGCAGCATTTCCTATTTAATTTATTACCTTTTCTTTGATAATTGTACAAGTGATCAAACTGACTAAACTTACAAATACCTATTTTTCGGCTTCTTCTTGCAGGCACCACCACCTGTGTTGGAGAGCCAAGGCCTGTTCGATAACCGCCAAGACGTCCACCTCAGGTGGAATCAATTCCTCAAAATGTATTCAAACTCCCTCTTTGTTACCTTTTCCTCCTGTTTTACACTTTCTCTGTGTCTCGTCCGCAAGTTTTGTGGCAGGAGTAGTCCATCCATGGAAGGTCCCCTCTTTCGAGCGGTTGCTATGGCGGGCGTGTCGCGGTTACATAATCGTGGATTTCAGAGAAATGGAGGATCGCCTCGAGCACCCAGACACCGTGAGAATCGAGAGACGATGGTAGTTGAGAGATGGGATTTGTCTCTGAGGTGTTCTCTCATCAGCTGTCTTATTTTGCAGGGTGAAATGGTGCAATGGACGGTCTTCCTTATTTCCTACTGGGGAGATCAGATTGGACAGAAAGTCAAGAAGATATGTGACTGGTGGGTAAATCGCTGCAACAGTAACATTTCAACACCGTCTGTTGAACCTGCTGAAATCTTTTGATTTCCCCAAAGTTTCCGGACACAGACATTTGCATACCCCGAGAGGACGGCTGATAGGGAGGAGATCCTTCAGGGACTTCAAGGCAGAATTGAAGACATCAAATCAGTAAGTGTTGTTTCCCTTGATAAAAGTACAGTTTACTTTTTGTTTCTGCTTTCATCACTCAACAAAAGCAGTAATTTGGGTTTTTCTTTAAAAGGCTGTTAACACTCGCCTCCTCTCGCTCCGCTGTACTTTAGGTGTTATCACAGACAGAGGCCTTCCTGCAGCAGCTACTGATGCAGGCGGTGGCCGTGCTGCCTCAGTGGAAGGTGCGGGTTCAGAAGAGCAAGGCCGTCCAGATGGTGCTGAATCTCTGCAGCCCCTCCGTTACCGACAAATGTCTGATCGCCGAGGCCTGGTGCCCTGTTTCCAAGCTGCCTGAACTGCAGAGCGCTCTTAGAGAGGGAGGGGTACGGCAGTGTTGCAGACTAAGTGAAGTGTCTAATCTTGCACTCTCCTGATTCTTTTTTTTTAACTGAACTTCTCCTCCATCCTCAGAGGAAGAGTGGAAGTGGGGTCGACTCTTTCTACAATCGCCTGCCGTCCTCCACCCCCCCACCCACCTTGTTTCCCATCAACTCTTTCTCAGCTGGTTTCCAGAACATTGTTGATGCATATGGAGTGGCCAGCTACCGTGAAGTCAATCCAGGTACAACTGCAAAGACTAAACAAGTTCTAACAAGTTATCTTTTGTTTCTGACTGCGTGCGTGCGTACTCGCACATTTTTAAATCAGTTGAGCGGGAAGTTTAACAGTCCAAGGTCTGACAGCGTGAAACAGAAAGAGTTGATATCTGCTCACAATAAACATGCAATGGTTATTCAATGACATCATAAATATGTTTTAGTAGTTTGCTTCAACAGCAGTTTTCAACTACATTCTCAATTTTGCACATCCACCACACACAGTCCGTCCATACGTTCGTTTTTGACCTTGTCTTCTTCCTTTTAAACTGAACGACGTCTTTTCTCTCAACACACTCTACAGCGGTGTTCACAATAATTACATTCCCCTTCCTGTTTGCCGTGATGTTTGGGGACGTGGGTCATGGTTTACTCATGACTCTGGCCGCACTCTGGATGGTTCTTGAGGAGAAGGACCCCAAACTCAGGAATAACAACAACGAGGTAATTCAGAGGATATCCGCTCATACAAAACACACACTCACTGCTCAATTCAAAGGATAAGGCTAACCCACCCAAACCCTAACCCATCAATAGTATAACATTTAAAACGTTTGAAAATTCATTGCCGTAGTAGAGACATTTATTTGACTTAGTCAGTTTTAGTTTGCAGGCAATTGTATTAAACTTTTTGTATTTTCTCTAAATGTGGCTTATTTTGATTCAGACTGAAGCTGAAGTGCTCAAAAATGTCTTTAACCTTGCACAGTGCAAACTGAAATGAATCCCCCTGTGGGATTTCCCCCCTGTGTGTTGACTAGATATGGAGGATGATGTTTGGAGGCAGGTACCTGATTCTGCTGATGGGACTGTTCTCTGTCTACACGGGGGCCATCTACAACGAGTGCTTCAGCAGAGGTCTCAGCACCTTCAACTCAGCGTGGCACGTCACCCCCATGTTTGAGAAAAACATATGGAAGTGAGGACATTTCAAACTCTCAAAGCTTCAGAGTGACGTTCTTACAAGGCTCCGATTCCTGTCCATCTTACCTCTGTGTCATATCTTACAGTGCATCCGTCCTGGCAGGGAACCAGTATTTGGCCATGGATCCGGTTGTGTCTGGGGTTTTCACCAGCCCTTATCCCTTTGGCATTGACCCGGTTCGTCCATCAAACCATCACCTCTTCCCTCTCAGCCTCACTGTTTTTCATTCACGTCATCAGCTCCGTCAATTAATTCGTTCTCTTGTGTCTGTGTCATCCTCAGATTTGGGGAATGTCCAACAACAAGCTGACTTTCCTGAACTCGTACAAGATGAAGATGTCAGTCATAATCGGCGTCATTCACATGACGTTTGGAGTCTGCTTGTCATTCTTCAATTACGTGTAAGTGATCATGTTTCACTTCTTTTGGATGTGTGTTTGGAGCGTGTTAACCTCCACTATTGGCCCTGTTCAGATCAGATGTTAACACTCGCCCTGACTGAGACGATGATCCGAAGTGGACAGCTCTGAGCTCTTCTGTTCACACCTGGTATTAGAATATGTCCTGAATGTGTCCGGGTGATCAGACTTCATGATGCATCTGGAATCTGGATACATTCAGACCTAAAATTTAGATCTGACCACTTCATCATCAGTTCCCTCAGTTCACATGTTAACACCAGGTCCCAACTGGCTCCTTGTATCTCTTCATTTCTTTTCCTTCTTGTCTTGACACACCCCTGTTCCTCTGTTTCTACTCCCCCCTCCCTTTCTCCAGGCACTTTGGCAAGATCAGCAGTGTGTTCTTTGTGCTGATCCCAGAGCTGTTCTTCATGGTGTCTCTGTTCGGTTACCTCGTGTTCATGGTGATCTTCAAGTGGATTGCCTATACTCCCGCTGAGTCCAAACTCGCTCCCAGTATACTCATCCACTTCATAGACATGTTCCTCTTCGCAGACAACCCTGACAACGCACCACTCTATGGGGGACAGGTGTGTGGTTTGTTCACTTCTTTTATGTTGTGTGAATCCTCAAATTCAAGAAGCTTCTGGTTTATTTGATTTTTTTAATACAGTAAAATAAACTCACTTTGAAAATGCTGAAAACCCCAAACAGTGATGATTTAGTCTGCATGATCTTATATGAGGGTTACTCAATTGTTGTTATGTATGAAATAATCTGTATAAACAGATTCTTTATGGGAATTTGCAGAATCTATAGATACATGATTTTTGGGGTCTGATTTCGGTTTCTAGTTTGACCAATCAGGTTTGAGCAGGCTTTGGTCGCCCGCAGGTAAACAGTCCATGTGGAGATTTAATGTGTTGTAACTCATTGACGGAAATGCATCTGGACTGGATATGAAATGGATTTGTCGTTGAAAATAAGTAAAAAATTGATGCTTAGATTAGATATCAGTTGGTAACAGTTTTCATGCATGAAGCTTCCTTATTTCACTTCTGTTTGCTTGTTCTGTTTTTCTATTTCTGATAAGAGCGCTTGTAAATGCAGAGCTGCTTAACTGATCACTCTTCAACATGTCGAAGTCTTTCTACAAACACACCAGCAGCAGATTTCCTAAAACAATCTAACAGACCAGAATCCTACAACTGTTGCTCAGTTTCTCAAGTCATTTCATGTTTAGTCAAAGACAAACTCTCACTGTGAGGAGAATTAAACTTGAGCTACGCTTTAGTCTCTGCAAGATGAACTGAAACCGGCAAATGCCAGTTCTGTTGACAAAACTCTGACAAGCTTTGAAATATCAAAATCAAAGTGTGTATGTTGCGTAGCTTGTGTTGTGATAGAGGGTAAAAACAGTGTTGTCCTTCAGCGTGGATAAAGTGAACAGCTGGTCTCCCTTCACTCCTCATCTGTAGAACTTGGTGCAGAAGATCCTGGTGGTTCTGGCTCTGTGCTCAGTCCCGGTCCTTCTTTTTGGAAAGCCAACGTACGAATACCTCACGTTCAAGAGAAGACGGCGTCATTCGGTGAGTGTGTGTTTCTGAACTTTAAACTCTTTCAGCAACAGTTAGCTACATTTGATTGCCTCCGCATTGGAAACAGCAAGTGGCCAGAGGCATTATGGTCAATGTGGCCTCACAAAACATGTGTTTTAGCCTCTTGAACATTTCAAGTCTGCCTGTAGGGAATGTCTTCAGATTTTGAGCAGTTGTAATTTGTACTCATACTTGTAGATGAAGTCATGAGATTTCAGTGGTCAGTGGTCAGTGGTCACTGTGGCCTCATGAGTCTGAAATTGAAAAGTGTATAGAATGAGACTGAACAGGTTAGCGGAGACATGCAAACACAGGGGGCGGTAATTCCACTCAATTGTAATCCCCCCAACATCAGGAAGAAGACAGACATCTGCTGGTGGCTGATGAAGGCTCCATCAACACTCATGAGGGGGAGGTGGGAGGAGGAGCTGGAGAAGAAGAGGTAATGGAGAAGCACAAGTGACTTCATTCATTGAATAAATAACGTCCATTCAGAGAGCTTATTCTTTTGTTTCTTGTCTGACTGTTATTGATTGTGCTGTCTGCATTAGTTTGATGCTGCAGACGTGTTCATGCATCAGGCCATCCACACCATAGAGTACTGCCTGGGCTGCATCTCCAACACAGCCTCTTACCTCCGACTCTGGGCTCTCAGTTTGGCACATGCACGTGAGTGGCGAACACAATGACACACACACACACACACCCAATGTGTATTTTCACGCTCACATGATGCATAGAATCAGACTTCCTGTTTATACATGGTTAATTATACATGTGAGAGCTTTGTTCCATGTGACTGTGGTTGCGTGACAGTGAGTTGCTTGTGTCTCCACAGAGCTGTCGGAGGTGTTGTGGGTGATGGTGATGCGTCTCGCCCTGCGGTGGCAGGGCTATGTGGGATCTGTGGTCCTTTTTGTGATTTTTGGCTTCTTTGCCATATTGACTGTCTCCATTCTACTGGTTATGGAGGGCCTCTCGGCTTTCCTCCACGCGCTCCGTCTGCACTGGTAAGAATGGGAGGACAAAGAAGTAATCTGCCCAAAAGGCCTGGTTCTGTTCTGCCCCCCTTTAAAAAAAGACCTGGAGTCATTTTCAGATAAACACATCACAAATAGAAAAAAAATTTAAGGCGAGGGGACAAAAGAATTATGAATTATTTCCAGATGTGAGTAAGAGTAATGTTATTCAAGGTATCATCATCTCAGATAAAACCAATCGACCAACTCAATTAACTTGGAAGAACCAAATTAGCTGGATCATCAAATGTCCTGCCCTGCTGCTTTTCCTGAGGTTCCTCCTTCAGGAGCCATGAATGTGCAGAGTACATTTGATGAATGCACATATTTTCGTATTTCTTGTATATCATTTAAATATTTTTGTTGCATTGTGATGCTAGTGAGAATATTCTAACTTCACCAAACCCTCCCTGTGGGACAAAACTTTTTCTCTTTCGGTTCTTTTTTTTCTTTTCTTTCGTGGATTAACAAACATATCAAACCATTAAAAAAAGTCAGAACATTAGAAAATATACAAAATGCTAATGGAAATCATATTCAGCTGTAGAATGAAGTGGACTTGATTGTTGGTCTAAGAAGTATAGAAATAAAATGTATTGTGTATTGTAGTGTATTACCCCTGCGCAGAAGTTATGTTTTCATCTGCGTTTGTTTGTTTGGTATTCAGTAGGATTACCCAAAATCTACTGGAAGGACTTCCGTGAAACTTGAAGGAGCTTTAACATTGCAACCTTTTTGTATGAAGAATAATTTATGGATCTTGATGAGGCAAAATCCCACATGTTTGGGGAACAGATGTTTATGGGCAAGGTGGCGCGGTAGACATCTGGATCTAGTGAATTTAAATGTGTTTTCATGCGGGGAATGTTGGGCCTTGGCAGAGGTATGTGTTCTGCTCGGTACCATCTACTTTGCTGTGTGTGTGTTGACTGTGCTTCTGTCTCTTGCAGGGTGGAGTTTCAGAACAAGTTCTACAGTGGAACCGGATACAAGCTGAGCCCTTTCTCTTTCTCCTCTCTGATCAGCGCATCAGCTCCGATATGATCAGCCAAATGATTCCTCACACTTGCCAAACGGTTACATTAACCTGTGTATTGAGCACTTGGACTGCAACACTTAAAGGATATCCCCCGTCTAAACTGTGCTATTCTACAGCCTGTGGGTAATGAATAATAACAATAATCACTTACGCTTTCATCACAATTATCTCTGATGTTCATGAGCCAAAGGTACTTTCCACTCATTGCCATGTCTTCCAAGCAAAAACATCCAAGAGGTATTTATTGGTAGTTGACAGTTTTTCAGGTGCCTTACTGGGACAGAGTGCTTGTTTGTTCATGAAGACTTTTGGATAAATGGTATCATCATAAACAACATGGACATGTCTTCTGCAGGTTTTCACTGTAAAATCCCATCTGAAATTAAAAGATTTTTTTCTCGCTTTACCTTGCTGTGGGAAGTCACTCATTATTTTGTGTATTTAAGACTCATAAATGAAGTTGTCAGCAATTGAAGAAGTCCTTTTAAATCTTAATATTTGATTATAGGTATAAGAAGTAAAGCTATACAACTAAAGCAATGTAAAGACAAGGCAGTTTTAGATATGTGGCACATTTAATTATAGGTAAACTAAGAAGGCTTTAGATTAAAGTGCACCCAATAGGACAATCAAATAAAACAAATTACAGTTATCAGTGAGGAACTGTTGTGAGGTGAGATGAAACTCTTTTGTTTCTGTTCATGCTGAAATAAAGTGGATTCACTTGGTCTGACGTTTTCGATCACATCTTTATAAAACACCTCATTAGCTTCACACTACAAACCCCATAGGGGGGAAATGTTTTTGGAGAGAAGATTCCAGATTCATTCTCTAGACTGGCACTCAGTTAGAGCTCAACAGAGCCGTATAGGTTAATCTCTGATCCATGCAGCTTCCGTCTACCAAGTTTCGTTGTGTTTATGTAATAAACTACTGGACATTGGTCCAGTAGTTTATTACATAAACCTGTTGACTGACATATCAGAGATGAAAACATAAACTCCTTAGCAGAGGTAATAAAACCTCCATCCATTTATGAAGGAAATGTCACCAACATTAATAATTATTAGAAACACAACAGGAAATTAAAAGTAGAATGAAATGTTTCGAGAACATCTTATATTTTCTGTTGCTTGACTTATCAATTCATTAATAAAAGCTAATTTTCCACTGCTACTTAGTCTATAGGGTTATTTACATTGTATATATTGGTTTATTTTTGTCGTGCACTGATTGCTGGTTGTACATCAAATTGTCCTTGAAGGATATTAAATATTTTCTTTTATGGACAACTTTAGTTTAATTACAAGCTGCACAAACCAAGCTAGAGCAGCAGAGGAACCAAGCAGCCAGCAGGGGGCAGCCTCAGGACATCGCATGGAAACAAGCAGCAGCAGACTGTGATTCTTGTAAGGCGTCCGAAGACTAGGTTGGAAAAGTACTGGGTTATTCTCTAACAATGGTTTTTAAAGTATGTTAAATCATCCAGTATCTAAAAGCCGAAAATTTAACTTTTAGTAAGGCTGTCAAATATATGTAGTAAAGTTTTCACAAAGTTTTCTGAACTTTGAACTAATTCATGAGAGGTATGAACTTGCACAACACTGCCGCACGGCGACAGCCAGTGGCTAAAGGTGTATGCTCTCAAGTGCATCCAAGTCTTGTGAACACGATATTGCAAGAACGCCCTTAGGGAATAGATTAAAAGTCGAGGTCACATGGTTTTTGGCCTCCTCATATCTCAAGTTTGCTTTTTAAGAACTTCTTCACATTTTGACCATTTGTCACATTGACCCGACGATGAATTCCGACGGTTCATTGCTGATTTTCCGGAAATCATATCATACACTACTTTAAAATCCAAATCTGCAGAAACTATCTGTAATTCACAGTTTTCTCCGCCCGTGTAGTGGAGGAAAGACCCCTTTGGTAAAGAATATTAAATAGAAATACATTCGAGAATAATTTTTAAATATTAAGTGCAGCACTAGTTATTATAACTTATTTAAAGAAAATACAAACCTAATGCAAATGTTCTTGGTGAAGCGGAACCCAATGTTTGTTGCCGATTGTTTCTGTAAGTGCTTCCGGTGGAGTGGCACACAGTGAACCGGATGTTGTCTGAAAGTCAAAGATGGCGCTGGCCGTTTCACGGTGAGTTCATGTTAAGCTGTAGGAGATTCTGCTTGTTTTTAAGGACACAAGGCACCAGAGAGTGATAATATCCAAACAGAAGCTCTATTTGGATACACGAGGGGAAAACATGGCTCTGAGCGGATTCAACCTCAGCCTGCGGCGGTTGTTCGGTCAAATTCAACAGTATCGTGTCGCCACAAGTCAAACAGGTTAGTCCGCAGTCTCCATTTACTGTTCATATTAGAAAGCCCGTTTTTTAATGGCCGATTTAACACAGATAACAGTTACTAACTCAGCAGCGATTGTTTCACTGTCCACGTGTTGTCTCAGCGCGGTGTCTGAACCAGGCGGCCCCGCAGCCGGAGCCCATCGCGGATGAAAATCAAGCTGTGAACCCGACCTTCGTGAACAGGAACCCGCGGAACTTGGAACAGATGGCCCTGGCTGTGAAGGACCGAGGCTGGAGCACGAGCTGGCCCCCCCGGGAGTTCTACCACAGGTGTGTGTGTGTGTTGGGGGGGACCCGAGAGTCTGTGAGATAGAGAGAATGTGTGTGTTTCTGTGTCTGAATGTCACTAAGTCTTTTCTTCCTTATTTACATCTTTAAATATGTAATTGAGTCTCTTTAATGTTCTTATTTGCTAATGTCAGTCTTTTTTAGGAATAGTTTTCAGTCTTGAGAGAATTGAGATGCACCTTTTGTCGGCACAAAAAGTGTGTGTGTCTTCACAGTATGTAAAAACAAAATAGCCAAATAAACAATAATAGGGGTATTTTATTATTTGTTAAGCATTTTGAGAAAAGCTGCATGTCATTTTGTAATAAATTTCATTTCCCAACAGGAGATTTGTAAGTCGCTTTGGACAAAAGCGTCAGATAAATGACATGTATGTAATGTAATTTATCAAGATATAGCTGATAATGTTTACAATTGAGGTTACCCAGTTAAATACCATATACTTGCAAAAGATATACTTAATACAATACTTAAATAATAATTAAAATATAAATTGTTACTTATTTAAGTCTTCCTCCATCGTCAACAGTTCCCTTTTGAAACCACATCAAAATTCATCAAATGGATTTTTTATTTGGATGTGCACACAATCATAACTATCAATTCCCTGACCATGTCTGAAAACTCAAGATGCATCCATTATTCACTGACAAATCCATGAAAATGTGAAAAAAATTCCTGCACCCCCTTTGATCCTCACCAAAACTGAATGGCATCTTTCCTAACCCACACCACATCCTTGCAAAAAGTGTCAGGTTAATCCATCCAGTAGCTTTGCGCAATCTGAAGAAATTATCTACAGTCATAATTTTGTTTTCAAATATTCTTCAAGCTTTGGATTTTCCTGCATCAGTTTCCGTTAATTCATTATGTTTTGTCCCGTTTCAGGTTGGTGTTTTCCCGCAGCCAGCACCATGTGACGGCACAAGTATTCTCCAGCAGCTCGCCGGTCCCCGTGCTGACCTGCTCAACCACAGAGTGGTCACTGAGGAGGGAGCTGGCCTCCACCAGGTGTGTGGCCACCTGTCAAGCCGTGGGCGAGGTTCTGGCGATCCGATGTCAACAGGCCGGCATCACGAGGATGGTGTACAGGGCCATTCCCTGGACGTATCGCTCGGACGCGGTGAGAACATCAAGCATGAATTGCACAAACAAGATGCAGTGATTCATTTTATATCGTTTTTTTCATCACCTGCTTCATTTGCCTCCTCTGGATTTTTCTCTCAAACAGGTTCAGGCTTTCAGAACAGCATTGAAAGAAGGAGGAGTCACGCTCAGTGAACCCAGAAGGAAATACATCGCAAAATGAGTTTAGTTTTTCATCCATCCCATCTCTTGTGTCTGCTCTGTGAAGTATGACTGTACAGAATCAGTAAATTACAATATCATGAGTGAAATCACTGGTGAAAGTACAGTTGCTTGTGCTTTGTCTCTTGTGGATAAATGTTTGTGGACCCGAGCATTTGACCTCTGGTGTGTCATTCAATCAAGAAACAAAAAATCGGTTTGTGGAGGATGTTTATTTATTTTTCACTCGTGATGCTTTTTGTAAACAAGAGTGAGACAGTGTGTTCAGTGAAGAGATTAAATCAACAAGGCAAAGAGACCTGGTTTTAAACACACACAAAGTAATAAGTCTTCCAAAAGGATCACTTAGAGCAGAGTACAGCATAACTTGATGTTGGCTCAGGCAGAGGGAACAGTGTTGTGGGAGTATAAAGTGCATGGTGTTTTAACTATCATGCAGATTAAATGTAAAGTAAGCTGTAGCTTGAGTTCTCTGGATAAACAACACCAGCATCTAGTAAATCTGAAAACAATATGCGGAATAATGTATCCATTAAATGCTCATATAAATATATGTGAACACTTTGCTCTCATAGGCCTGTATAAAAACACAACATGCACCCAGTTCATCAGCAATTACCTGTGGATACATATACTGCTTATATATATATATATATATGCTTTATACACACACATGCTCACATTTATACTGCAATCACACCAAGTGAGAAATAGTACATCCAATGTTCAGCCACCATCTTGTAGTAGAAACATAAAAACACCAGTCACAGAGTTGGGATTTCATTCTCGGGTTGAAGGCACTCACCCAGTCCTTGTGTTTAAGAAAATAAAATAGGAATAGGTGACATGATACATATTTTCAATTAAATACACTATGTTCATTGGCACATTGGAATACATTGTTTAGCAAACAGGCTTGTGCCATGAAACTGGCCCTGGTCCATAATGCACAGTAGAACCCTCACATCAGTGAGCAGCTCATGTAAAAGACTTCTGATGAGCGAGAAAGAGAGAGGAAATGAAGAACATTGACGACCTTGGTAAGGCAGCATACAGCCTACTTTACAGAGGACAGTAATTGCATAGAGACAATGCTGAAGAAGAGGGAAAGAAAGGAGCTTGAGAAAGAGGATGGTACACGGAGGAATAAACCGTCTATATGTGGGAGGATATGTTCTAAAATTAAAAACACTTTATAAACCATAATAATACAATAATCTCTCACCCTGTCTTTTACTGGTACATCAATACTGCAGCAAGATCCTTTATACTAATGGTGACCCATCGGTTCTAATGATTATGAGAAGAGAAATTCAAACCATGAATTAAAAACGTTCTAAAATAATCTGAACAGTGTAAAAAGAAAAGCTTGGCGTGTTACTGGAGCTCACGTTCCTTCAGACTCCTCCTGCTCCTCCCTCCCTCTCCCCCCCACCCTCCTCTGCCACTTTAGGTTGGACTCAGTCCGGCAGGCTGCGCGGTTCAGGTGAAACGTCCTCACACGCCGTCTGGTGAGTCAGACCTCGTCGTGCATTGCTTCTCCTGCGCTGCCCTGGAGACCGCCTCGGGCTGCCAGGAAGCTTTGAAATGAATAAATGAGGAAAAGAGCGGTTACATGTGGAGCTGGAAATAAAAATTGGCTCTACAGCTGCAATGAATAGTAGGTCAATCAATTTTTTGTTTGGCGGTGGCTTTATTGATGATCCAATAATAGTTTTAGACATTTTTCCAGCTTCTTAAACGTGACAATTTGTTGATTTTCTTCCTTGTATTTGAAAGTAAACCTACTACTATTTTTTACAGATGGACTAAACACACAGTAAAGACATCGCAGTCAGATTAAATGATTAAGCAGTTCATTATTCAATAATTAAATCAAGCAATAGCTTCAGCTATAACTGTCAAGAGTTTGATTCAACTGAAGGCCGAAGAAATGAAGCTGTAAAAGATTAGAGCACATCAGAGTCTAAGGAAATTAAATGCGCTAATATTTCACAAGTCTTACACAACTCCACATGAGAACTTTTGGAATTTACATTTGATCTTTTATATCTACAATTTCCTGGCAATGTCACAAGGAACTCAGAGTTTCTCCTCTATCTAGAAGGATGTGAACTAGAATTACAATCAAAATCAAATCAGCTCATCCTTAAGTCCAAGTATACTGGACATTCGCTCATTGTTCTCTGCTCTTTGCTTCATTTACCTGCTCACATCCCTTATCTTCAGCATCCAGTTCACTGATGGACTGCATGAGGGAGAAGAGGTTCATCCTGCCGCTGCGATTAATGTTTGAAGCGACCTGCAGGGGAGACAGAGAGAAGAATAATATCTACATGAGTGAATGTTATCGTGCCATAGGAAGGTACCGGCTCATGGTGCCAGGCAGCTTCTCGCACCTTTTCTGGTTCGTGTAGATGTATTGTGGGACAGGCAGCTGCTGGTCCCGTCGGCCCAGGGTCCTGATTGGTGTCAGACGTGGAGACGGGTTCCTCAAACACCTGCGTGAGGTTCAGAAGATTAGAGACATGAAGATAAAACAGGTATCTGCAGGATTTAAAGGATGAAGGATAAACATGTTAGTGTTGTGACTAATTACCTCTGCTTCTTCCTCCGACTCATCTTTTTCTTCTGAGCAACCGGAATCTTTATCATCTGGACTATCTTGGTCCTCCTCATCCTCCTCCTCTTCTTCGTCTTCCTCCTCCTCCTCTTCTGGCTTTCCTTCATCGCCTTCTTCCTCTTTGCGAATTGACTTCTGTCTTTGGTCTCTCGACTTTCTCCTCCAGAGTTCGCTGTGACGCTGCCGGCTGCAATGATGAGGAACAAACAACACAAATTTAATCCACGAGCAAAATGTATCAACGTCACAAATCGTTCACAAGCAGCCGAAAACTAATTCCAAAACTAAAACTAAACAAGAAACTTTTAGAAATATAGATCTTTGCACAATAAAACTCCTATCAGTGTGCCTGACCTTGCATTGAGGATGCCATCGTAGGTCTGCAGCTGCTTCAGGAAGCCCTCATTGGGCTTAACGATGGACCTGCGATCCCTGACGTAGCCCATCGTCACATCCATCGACCAGCGCTGCTGCTTCATGACATACGCCATCACCGTGGACGAAGAGCGAGAGACGCCCATCTTACAGTGCACCAACACCGCCTTTCCCCTCTTCCTGCAACACAGAGATCAAGAGAAAAGCTCCATCAGTGGTTTAGAGTTCTACTTGAGGTTTCAGCTCCACAGTAAATATATTTTTAAAAAAAACTGATAATGAAAAGCTATGAGCTTGAAAAAAGGTGGCTGTATGTTCAGACAATTTTAACGTAAAAAACGATACTGCAAGTGTTCAAGAGGGAGAGACAGAGCGAGCACCAGGCAGAAAAACCTCTAACTTAGAAAACTCTTCATTTGTATCTTTTGTTGGTTCAATATGAGACTGTGGCAGGACAAATTAGAATATGGTGCGCTTCAGTCTAGATAATTAATTGGAAACATTGAAGACAGAACAACAAAAAGCTTGATTTATTCACTTTTGTTCATTTTGCACTTCTATTTAACAAGGAAGAATCAAATATTTTACTTAAAATTATTATTTAAACATTGAACTTAAGTGTAATGTTGCAAAAGTTCTTACTTTGTTATAGTTTATGTTCTTTAATGAAAGAAAGCAACGTTATGTTTCTCTTGATTCTTTTTGCAGATCTGAAAAAATGATCTGATCCGTGACTATAAACCGTTGCACCCCTAGACGGCACAAATTACCTATTTCCCTTTTTGACTGAGTCTCAGGTCAGAACAGTCACAAACATATAAACATGTTCGTCTGATGATTCAGCATTTCTGCATGTGATGTGGTTGAAGCCATACATGTGGTAGCTGTGTGATTGTCAGGGCAATGCTTTTACACACGTTTGGATGTGTGCACGGTTTGAGGACTACCTTGCAGTGTTGATAAATTTGTATGTGTCCGTCCAGTAGGGGAGCAGGTCTGTGGCTTCGACATCGTATACTCTGATGTTCATGTATGTGAAGGACTCTGGGAAAAAGTTGTCAATCTCTCTCGTCACATTCAGAATGTAGCCCACACTGAAAGACATAAGACATAAACGCAGGGTCAGAGCAGCGGCTGGGACTCAGGAAAACAAAAGGCTGGGTTAGGGGAAAACACCCTAACCCAGCCTAAAACAATGGAAACTCTGGATGATAACTTGGATACAAAGAGCTTTAGAATGTGTTGCACTCACTTGTTTTTCTGCAGCTCCTCAAAGTTAGCGGCGTTCCACTCAGAGCCCTGAAACCAGATAAAGAAGGGCACATTCAACGGAGGGCACAGAGGAGGAAGAGAAAAGGGCCAACACAGCCATCTTCCCTGTCACTGTCAACACATGTCTAGCACAAAGAGGAAGTTACAGTCACTTACGACATCCTGGTGAAAGCACCCACCAAATACACTAACTAAAACAAAGCCTTCTGACCAACCTCTTAGCAGCTGAGCTACCACTCACCAGATAGAGAAAGTCCAATATTTTAGAGGGTTTGTCCATCTGAGCCATGGTGACCAGGATCTCATTGTCAATGTACTCCTTGTAAGGTCTCATATCGAAGCCGATCCTCGACTCTAGACTAGAATGCACCTACGTCAGAGCAAAGAAAAGATCAATCCAGGTTTGCAAACATCCTCTTGTTAATATTTGACGGACTATCTTCTGCAGCCCTGCTACAGAAGTTCCCACTTCCTCATCTGCCCACGTCTCACCATTTTGGACGTGAGGTTGTCCAGGTCTTCAGTCCTCATAATGTCTCTCAGGTTCTCTTTGATCAGCATCTCGTTGGAGAGTCTGTCTGCCGAGCTACCCAAACAAGGACAAGTCAACTTTTAGTACAGATTGTCAGGTGTGCATGAGCAATAAGAACAGATGACAACTTTAATTTTATTTACACATTTATAGCTATAGGCAGAGAACCTTTGTTCAAGTACAATACTTGATACACAGTTAGGAGATACTTACTTTGGAAATAACGAAGTAAGTACCTCCTGATTGTGTATCAAGTATTGTACTTCAAGGAATGTAGCGGAGAACATTTTTTCAAGTACAATACTTGATACACAGTAAGGAGGTACTTATTTTGGAAATAACAACTTGTTATCCTGTATAACAGAACAGGCCTGGTGGCATGAACCCAAGCCAGGCCCCCCCAAAAAAACAATTTTTAACAACAAAACAAAAAACAACAAAATTGCAGTAAGATCTCCCTTTTTAAATTTTATTTTATAGTTTACAGTTTATAGTTTTATTCACATTTTTCACCATTTGCAGCAATGAATCACGCTTGCTTAGCTAATTACTTAACTAATTACACAACGCTCACATGGGCCTATTCAGCACTTTTACTTTACTTTTCAATTATATTTAGCTGTTAGTACTTTTGAACTTCTGCTTATGTTAGACTTTAAAACCTGTACTGCCTGAAGTGGATTATGTTGTATTTCTACTTAACTAAAAGATCGAAATACTTGATCCACCACTGGCAGCAGGGGCTCACTTAGTTCCGATAAGAGCACTGCACTGACATTTAGAAGAAACGCATCTCACCTCTGTCCACTAACGTCCTTGCGGACTGACTCCAGATCGTCCATGGCCTCCCACTCATTGAGGCAGAAGCGGTCTGACTCGATGTGCTTCTCGTAGTGCTTGGCCCATTCCAGTCCAGAGCCTGGGATCAACACTGCCTTGACCGCCCGCTCGCAGCAGCCGTGCAGCGCCTGCAGCACGGACCTTATGTTGGTGGGGAGGGGTAGAAGGAGAAAATGTCACTAGGTACCTTTAGATGTGAGGTGCTGGATGCCATTAAAGGCACATTCATGCTTGGTGTGAACACCTGAGTGTCAGTGTTTTGCTCACCACATGGTCTGCATGGAGACAGGCTTAAAGATCCTGGTCTCTTCTGCTGAGGTCACGCTGAAACCACTGAGGGACAAAATCAAGCATGAGGTCTGATAATTAAGTCAGGGGAACAGAAAGTGAAAGAGAAGAAAGAGAGAAGAGGAAGTCACACTTATAAGAAGCTTCGTGAGTGTTGCTACAAAGCAAACTGACAGAATTGAATCCGGGTATTATTCCGTGTAAATGAGCGGTTGTTCTCGTGAGGAAAGAAAAAGTGAGGCCAGTGAGAAGGAGCACAGTGGGAGGTGCGATCCAGCCTGATGAGGGTGAACATGGCAGCCAATCAAAGCGTCTCGTATCGGTAACATTCAGCGGGTGATGGTGATTAGTTAAAACATGGCAGTAGGCAGCAGAGCCACAGCAACGAGTCACTGCTTTTAGACAGTGAAGTCGAATCACACCAGAGCTGCAGTGGATATTCAGGGGTTCTGGATGCACTACAACACAAACAGGGAGTTGATTTACAAGATCCTTCTTCAGCTACACTCTCAGCTATAGACCGAAGCCAAACATAGTTCACATTCCAAAACACATGAGCTCCATGATTATCCAGGGGTCTTAGTGAGTGATAGGAGCAGTCGTAATTTATGGAGCATGATTCAACTCCATAAATAGAGTCATTACTCATTCTCATTATCTCTGGCCAGAATCCCAGGCATCGAGCAGCACCATCTGTGCCCCAGCCTCCCAAACTCATTGCTGCTGCTTCGAAAGCCTTTACTCAGTCATCATCCCCACTTTTGCTAAATGTTTAATCCAAACGTGTCTTACCCGTCTCCATCCAGATACACCTGCATGTCGCTCCATATCGGCAGAACCAGGCCGATGGTGCACCGGTCACTGCAAAGAGCCAGTGGGTACACAGAGACTCAAGGCAAGGAACAAAGTTTAAAACGTCAAAGCTGAATCAGAAGTTGTTAACCAAATGGACGTTTGCTCTTCGTGAAACAGTGCACCAGCATGCTGGTGACACACACCTGTCTGAGTCAGGGAAATCCATCCCCAGCAGGATGCTCTCCTGTTTGCTGCCGAGGGTGGAAACAACGATCAGATACCTGACTCTGCTGGTGTTCATGGACTCCAGCTGCACCGCCTGCATGGCAGAAAACAGGAGCGGCAGAGAGACGGAGGATGTGTGAGACACAAAGGAGACAAGATGTAAACGCAACAGGTCTGATGCTCTGTAAACACTGTGCGTGTGTGCGACATGTTGCAGTTTCTTCTGAGGTCTGGATTCTCCAATTTATTTCACAAAACCTGGCTGATTATGCATAGAGAAAATATCCTGTGCTTTCTATTTTCTTTGGCCTTCTTGGGAAAATTAAAGGTCAAGGAAGTCAGGGTTGTTTACAGAGTAGCCCAGACACTGGCTGTGATCCACTTAAAGAAACATATTTTTCTTATACTCCGTATGTGTCTTGAGGAGCAAAATGTTAAACTGAACTGCTCAACTGGTGAGCACACAGCTCTTAATGGCTATATAAGAGTAAAGTTTGCATGTGGCCCCTTTAACCTGTGATCTGATCTGATTCCTATCGTGTGTGAGAAGACAAGGTCTCACCAGCTGGATGGTATCCTCAGGCCTGAGCTGCTCAATCATGGCGTGGAGGTGTCTGTGCCGTGTGTTTGACCTTCCGCCCTCTTGCTTTGTGGGAGACGTTGGCTTGTGAGACGTCTCATTGTGGGGGTCCTCGCCCTCGCCCTCTTCCAGCAGAAGCACTGCCCCTTTAACAAGGGCAAAGCTCTCCCTGAGACGCAAACACATCAGTTAGTTAAACATCGAGCAGCCGGTTGTCATTAAATGTCACTTCAGATAGGACAAGGGTTCACATCTACCTTTTCTGCAGTCTCCCTCTTTTTTGGAGGATTTCATCCTTTCAAAATAAAACAAACCACAACAAAGACACACAGAAAAGGAAAATATTAATATTTTTATATCTGATGTGTTTGTGTGTAATTCTACAAACCTAAACAATGCTAAATCATTTCTTTAATGGATGATGATTTTTATTATTCTATTTAATTCCCTTATACTCCAAAAGACTGAAGCTTCTCTTGAGCTGGTGCTTTATAATTATGAACAAATGCAAATTGCCAAGAAACCTGGAGGCAGATGCTTGGGCTAATGTAATACGCTAATTACTAGGAGTATATGCTGATCACTGATCCTAATGCTCCCGCAGGGTCACATTTCTAACTCTTCAAACACTATGACCAGCACAAGCATCAGTGCGTGCAATGTTTTTCCTGTTGAAAGTGCTGACACATATGGCAGGAAAAACTGTTCGGTCATTTTCTCGGGTGAAATGTGGTGTGACACAGATATGGTGCAGTGGAGGACAGACACAAAGAGTGACATGTGAGTAGAAGGAAGAGGATACTGAAGGGTGAGAAGAAAAAAGAGATTAGCAGTGAAACTATAGAAGGTAAGAAGAAGAAATGCAATGCAAAAGGAGGGGGGGGGGGGCAAGAGAGAAGTAGCAGCAGTAGTGAGGGTTTACGGAGACAGCGACTTTACCTGTTACGCAACTGACAAGTCCAGACAGAGTCAAGAAAGATAAACAGAAATGTAAGAGGAGAAGTGGGCAGGAGCCAAGAGGAGAAACGATGAGGAGGGGAAGAAGATAAAAAGAGAGAGCACACGTTAAGATAGAAGAGTCGATTCGATTCAGTGACAGAATATGCAAATAAAACGAGACCTGGACCCACAGTCAGGTCATGTAGGATTTGGTTGGCAATGATAAACACCGGAAGAAAAGAACAAGCTTCTGACGTAAAGTTAAATCAGCTTACCAGAAGAATGAGAGAATGAGAAGAGATAAAGTTACTGATAGAGCCGGGCGATGATGTGTTTGTATGATTTGAACAGATTTGGACAGACTGTGATTGATCATCTCTGACACTGCTCTAATGACTGTGAATGGGAGCCTTAAAAAATATATATTTTGCCAACCACAAATCTGTGGCAAATAGAGCCTATCAGTGCAATCCCATCCCCGGCAACAACTGAAAACACAACAGCCTCTTAATCATTCAGGCAAATACAGAGCAGATACCCACAAAGGACACATTCATGAACAAGGGTCCAGCGTGAGCAGCTCCTATAGTCCTGGATCACTACTGAAGTGAAAGAGAACCTTAATATGTGAGGATATGAAGGAAAAAACAGGCGTGGAGACGGAGGGACTCACTGGAGCGGTGGAGAGGGATGGAATCCTGTGCAGGGTTAACAGAGCCATTGCACTAAACCCACTGTGGCTGACAAGCTCAGACAGGCTCTGCAGGTTCCTCAGCCAAACGTGTGCAGTGGGTAGGGTGACACTGGAGGGGTTCTCTGGAAGGAAATGAAAGGAATATTTGGGTTTGATTACATCCAGCAAAACAAGCATTGCACCAGGGAGAGAAAACATGGAGCCTGAGCACACTGTGTGGGTGGTTTCCATTTTGACCAGATATGGTTTTAAAAGAGTCTCAAAGCATGAGACACCAGAAGGAGGTGATCTACGATGTCATTTTTCAACCATGTCCAATGCAGTCTTGAAAATCCCTCCCCCCGGCAGCTTGACACCCATTCGTACTGTAACTCATGTGACCCCCCCCCCTTCCCCCCACCCCAACGACTCACATGATTGGCGGCTGGGTCAGATGTTAGCGAATTGATATCAACATTATCAATATCATCAAGTACTGTCTGTATAAGATCACAGAACATTTAATCTAGAAGGAAGAAGCTAGAAATCGAGAACATGTCACAATATTATCTTATTACAGATCAATATCAACATTAAGTAGATTGCGATCCACAATCGAATCCATACCTTGACTCACAAGGTGGAATTGATTATTCTTTACACAAACAAGAGATGAAACTGCATTGTCTATAAGCAGCATTATCATGTCATAAAACCATAAAGGCAGGAAATACTAAAAATAACTTATTTGAATGAGATCAAATCCTGATGATGCAGTTCCCTGTTGTGGTTGGAGAGGATTTGACTTTTATTGTTGATAAAGTTGTCCTGAGTTGAAGGATGTGCCTCGGGCCACGGGCTCAGGTCGTTGAGAAAAATCGACCGATATAAATAAAGTAAACGACACAAATTTAAATAATAAACCTACATCGAGCCCGTCTCAAAGACATATTTATGCACCACTCAACTCACCACTGTTGAGAGTCAACACGACACGAGCTCGGCTGAAGACGCCTCCATTATAAAAAGCAGATGTGGGATCAGGCTGCAGCTCGTTTTAAACAGGGACTTTATGTTGTGAAACCAAATAGAGGTGAAAGTGCTGGAGCGAATACACGAGACCGTACACTCATCACTGTATTGATCACACACACACACACACACACACACACACACACACACACACACACACACACACACACACACACACACACACACACACACACACACACACACACACACACACACACACACACACACACACACACACACACACACACACACACATATCTGAGTGAGCTTCGGGGAAACAGCAGCAGGCTGCTGGACTCGCAGCTAACAGCTGACGCTCCGTGTTGATCCGCCGCTGCGAACAGGACGACGAGGATAAATAACGATCAACCGAAGTGATAAAACACAAACTCGTCACCTGGTCCACACTCGACTCCCTCCTGTGTCCGCTTCCTGCTCCGGCTCCTGCGTGTTGGCAGCGACAGCTCCCGGTTTGTTCCGCCCTCGCTTCGGGTCCAGGGAGAAGACTTCACTGTGTACAGCGGCGTCCCCGGCGGAGGAGGAGGAGGCGGAGGAGGAGGAGAAGGAGCGGCCGGAGGCGTCACACGCACCAACACGTCCGGCTACGTCGACGTCCTCCCGCTGCGGAGAATGGAAAGGTGAGATCGAGTTGAACCATTGATCCCAGTGGGTTCGATTCCAGAGAAATAAGTAAACACAAGTCTGTGGTCGTGTGGTTTGTTGAAACACGGTCCAGCTCAAACATTGATGCGCGTGTGCTGCGCGTCTACTATGGGTTTTAAGGTCCAGATGCTTGTAGCAGAAATTAGAAAAGACCCGAAAATAAACTCTGAAAGTTTAATTTCTCTTATTATGGACATTTGATTTGATTTGCACACAAACACATTAACATGTTTTAGGAAATGGAATATTACATATATGTGTTTTATAAGAGATTAAAGAAAAAATGTCAGCTCAATTTACATTATTTCTCATAAAACATATATTGCTCTTGTTCAATAATATTTTAAAAGAATCTTTAAGAGGTGACAAAAAATTCTCCCCGGACTCTTGTTCATGGTGACTCCCCCTGTCTGCATGTCGAGTTTCAAGATAGTCTGCTCTAGAAATACTGAGAAAAAACAAAACACTTACACAGTACTTCTCATAGCATCAGTGAGGCAACAACGACCCATCTTTTCACTGCTCAGTTAAAACAACATTTGTGATTCATGAAAACACAACTATCAATAGTTTATTTCAAAGTCACCCATGTAATATCTATCAGAGGAACAGATGTTTATTTCTCAATGTTTGTTTGAGAACCAAATACTTAGAATATTGTCAACAAATATTTAGATACAGAAATATAAATGTATCGTTCCTTGCTGTTTTGATTTATGCCTATTACGTGCAAAAACTTTTCAGATTATATAGGAATATAATGTATATTATAAATGTATAAATACATATATACATACATACGTGCACCTTTAACACCAAACAGTAGGGGGCAGCGATGCACCATTGAGGTGTCTAGCCGGCCCGGTGCTAGGAGAAGAAGAAGAAGAATAGCTATCAGTGAAGTATGAACCTGGACAAACTGTGAACTTTCCTCTAAGACTCTGCTCTTCTGTCCGGACCCGATCTATCGAAGTGTGATGCAGGCAGCTGGGAAACTCATGAAGGTGTTCGTGACTCGGAGGATCCCTCAGGAGGGGATGAAGCTCCTGTCTGCGGCCGGAGAGTAAGACGTGTCTCTGTTAGTTGACTTTAGCAAAGCGGTAGTTTGTGTAGCACCAGCAGATATTCTATCTCTATTATTATTATTACCGATGTAGTTCCTGCTATATGTTCAAAATTTGTTTTTTGTTGTTGTTCAGCTAATTTGTTTAAAAATGCTCTATAAATAAATCTATTATTACTATAAGTGAAACATGCTACAAAACTGCCCCAAGGAATAGATTCTGCTAACTGATGGAGCTTAGGGTCGATGGCAGAGGACTTTCTCAACTAACGGCCCCGTCATCTGAAGGGAGCCTCTGCAGGACGTACCTGTTTCAGCCATGTCTCTTCCAGACCTCATGTGTGTATTTGCCACCCATTGTTGTGTGTGCATGCAAACAGGTGTGAAGTGTCTCAGTGGGACTCGAGTGAACCAGTGCCGAGGGCAGAGCTTCTCAAGGGCGTTGAAAGGGCTGACGGTCTCCTGTGTATGCTGACAGACAAGATCGATGCTGAGGTCCTGGATGCTGCAGGTCACTCTCATCTCTGTGTGTGTGTGTGTATGCTTTCACTATTTCAGCTCAAATTAGAGACCAGAAGCTGTCTTATCAAATGAATGAGTGTCTAGATCTGTCTCTGATTACAGGACCAAACCTCAAAGTGATCAGCACCATGTCCGTTGGGTTCGACCACTTGGCTGTGGATGAAATAAAAAAACGGTAGGTTACATTAACAAACTGCAGCTTATGCTCTCAAAACCCAGCTCTGACTAATAGATTAAAAGTGTCACACGACCTCTGAAGTTCCAGCGCTGTGTGTTTTCTCCAGCGGTATACGTGTTGGATACACTCCGGATGTGCTGACCGATGCCACGGCTGAACTGACTGTGGCTCTGCTGCTGGCCACTGCTCGCAGATTACCAGAGGGAGTGGAGGAGGTCAAGAAGTCAGTCTCACAGAGTTACACATTGACTCGTAACAGCTTGGTTTTCTTTGATGTGATTTGTGTTTCTGTTATTTTTTAAGCTAAAAGTACAAGTCATTACTTAAACTGGCACAATGGTCAACCTGTGTCTGTGTTGCTCTCTCAGTGGTGGCTGGAGCTCGTGGGACCCGATCTGGCTGTGTGGATACGGCCTCTCTGGCAGCACAGTAGGAATCATCGGACTCGGACGCATTGGTAGGCTTACGATTTCTTCTTTTGCTTTGGTATTTGGCTACATCCGGTAACTAACTGTAACTTCAACTAACTAGCAACATGTGTTATTCAGGTATGGCCGTTGCTAAGAGACTCATGCCCTTTGGGGTGAAGAGGCTGCTCTACTCTGGGAGAACAGCCAAGCCCCAGGCTGCAGAGCTGAATGGAGAATTTGGTTAGAGAAATGAGAGAAACCTAAAAACTGTGAAAATCATATCTAAAATTGTATCATAAAAATAAACATTTTTTTAACTTCTTCTCTTTGTTGAACAGTTCCTCTGGACACGCTTGTGCCTGCGAGCGACTTCATAGTTCTGACCTGCTCCCTGACTCCAGAAACCCAGGGGCTGTGTGACAAGGCCTTCTTCAGCAAGATGAAGAAGACCGCAGTCCTCATCAACTCAAGCAGGTAGACTTTAAGAGAAGTTTCAAGTAAGGCTGTGGCATTATGTATTCTGTTCTCACCACAGTGATGAAGCAACATATTTCAAAGGTTTGGCAGAGATGACAGTAATGAGCTCAATCCCGCGGTAGGCGTCACTTAACCGTGGTATTGCAGTGGTTTATGAGCCCCTATCTCACTTAATCTGGATCTGAGAAACCTGAAATTTTGGTTTCATGTTTCTCATGTAACCACATCAGCATAACAAACGAAATGGACTGTTAGTGGGTTTAGATTATTGTCATATCTCTATGACACCAGCTCTGTGTGTTTTGGAAAAGACATGAGGATGACAACGTGGTGAATTATTGGATTTAGGGGGACTGTGGTGAACCAGGACGATCTGTACGAGGCTCTGAGCAGTGGACAGATAGCTGCCGCTGGAATGGACGTCACAACACCCGAGCCCCTCCCACCAAACCATCCCCTTCTAACACTCAAAAACTGTGGTGAGTAGAAATTTCGGCTCATGATTTTACCCAAAAAATTCAGACGAGGAATTTTGCCCCGATTCTCAATTTTTACGGTACGCTGTGTCCTCTTTCTTTCTTCAGTGGTGTTACCGCACATCGGCAGTGCCACCTACGCCACAAGAGGTGTCATGTCAGTCTTGACGGCGCAGAACCTGCTGGCTGGATTACGGGGAACAGAGATGCCCAAAGAACTCGTTCTTTAGAGGCTGAAGGGGAGCCACTGTGCCTCCTCTGATGCTTTGCAGACGTCAGGAAACAGAAACCACACAGATGTGATAATAGATCTGCCTCGATAGTTTCATTTGATTCTGTAACGCAGAACTGCACTTATAGGAAGGAAATGCGTGGTGCAAAGTTTAGTCCCCTCAGCTAGAAGCACTCCTTAACCTTAGTTTTTATGGTAAGAGAATTATCTTGTTTGCATTGAAGGTGAGTCCTTCAAAATAGAATATTTTTCTCTCTCATTCTAAACACGGTTCTTGCCATGAAGATTAGACATACACTCGTTCGTCTGCACTTTAACCTGACGATTAACCTGATGCTCCATTTCAACACTCCTGCTCTGGCTTTTCTGAAGAATAAAAACGTATCTTTCAGTAGAATTGTGACGTTTTGTGCATGTCTTAAAAAGATCCTTGTGCTTGAAAAGTTATCAATAAAAGTCACTGAGTGCAATTCTTTATTTTCTCATCACTGTTAATTTTAGTGACATCAACCATGTTATTCTTTGAGAATAGTTTCAGTGCATTCACATCGGTTTTGCTACATCGATATTTCACTTATGGGAAAAAACAGCTTTTAATAAAACATAAAAATTACTACATAACCAATTTGATTTTTGATTTCATGGAACAAGTGTATGAGATTCAGAAATAATAAGATTCATAGTATAATTTATTTTTAGTCCTCTAGCAAAGAGGTCATTGCAGCAGTTCTGGGAATGACTGCTCGTCTTTCCAGTTCACACACGTGTTCTTGGAATGCTTGTACAGGTGGGACGACTGGCTGAAGCGCTTGCCGCACTTCGGACAGGGGTAGGGCTTTTCTCCCGTGTGGACACGAATGTGCTTCTTACAGTCAGTCAGGTTCATGAAGGTTTTGCAGCAGATGCTGCAGGCATATTTCTTCTCCCCTTCTACTAACAGCACATGGTCCTCGGCTGCCGCCTTCTTGCACTTGGACATAACGTCCTCTGAAGCTCTGGTTAGAGGCGGCCGATCAGCAGCAGCATCCCCCGCTGATCCAGAAGAGGAGGAGGACGGATCTGCGCCGGCCTCTGACCCAGGCACCACCTTGGGAGCAATGCGACGGAAGGTTGTTGCACCTGAGCCTGTCCCACCTCTAGAGGGTGTGGATGTGACGAGGGAGGCTTCCAAACTGAGGCTGGGTCTGATGCCGCTTAGAAACCCTGCTAAAGAGTTCTGGGTGGGCTGCAGGATGAGCGTGTCGCTAAAACCAGAGCTCTGAGTCGGAAGAAGCTGCTGCAGAGGGACAGAGGTTACTGGAAAAACAAGAGAGGAGGAGGAATCAGAGGACTGAGCTAAAGGGATGCTTGCCTCTTCTGAGATTTGACATGGTTCACCTACATTTCCAGCATCGCTGGCGGCGGCGGCGGCTGCAGTGGCAGCAGCTGTGAGACTAGCGAGGCTGTCTTCTTCCTCCAGGGCTCCCAGGGCGCTGGGATTGAGGAAGCAGGAGAAGGCCAGCTCTGACAGGCTGTCCAGGCCTTCAGCGTCCTCACACAAATCCCCATCGTCCCTGTGTGTGTCAGTCTGAAGATCTGTGCACAGCTGAGATTGTAAACAGCCAACACCATCCACTGCTGGGTCGGCTGCCGTGGACATTTTCTCATCATTTACTTCTGCGCTCAAATTGTCTGTGCAGTCTATTGGTGGAGGTGGAGGAGAATCTGAATCTGGGGAGCACGAGCTTAGATTTTCCTTTTTCACCTCCATCATCACCATCTTTGGCTCCTCTGCCTCTTCCTCCCCTTCTTCTCCCACTTTCACCTTCACCACCGTGTCTCCATCTGTATCTCCATCCTTCTTCAACGCCCCCGCACCTCCCGTGCTGCTGTCCGACTGGCTCGGCAGCTGGATCTCCTCTGACTCTCCCCTGGTTGCTTCGTATTTCTCCTCCACCTCCTCATCCCCTTGGTTCTCCAAAAGTCCATCAGCTGTCCTCAGGTGGTCTCGGGACAGCGGATCATCTCCTCCATCCTCTGCACTGACAGTGCTTCTGCTGGTCACAGTGGGAGAACACTCCTTGTAGTTTCCTTCAGGCATTCTGCAGCTTCTCTTCCTGCCGCTGAGCCTGTCCTCGTGGGACTTCCTTTTGAACCTCGAGGACGGTGCGGCTGCACCTGTCTCTCCATTGACTCCCCTGACCTCCCCCATCGATTGGCTCACCTCTACTACCTCGCCATCTTCATCCGAGTCCTCCTCCATGGCAGACGAGACCAGTTGAAGGGAGGATGAACTCTCGGCCTGTGAGGGAGGACACTGCTGCTGCTGCTGCTGCTGTTGAACTGACCTCCATCCTTTGGGCGGCGACGCAGGGAAGTTCTTCCTGGACAGGTGGAGCTTGCAGGCCTTCACCACAGTGTTCAGATGGAGGTGCGAGGCGGCCAGCAGAACGTCCATCACGTTGGAGCGTCCCAGGGAGAGGGTGGAGGTGTAAATCATGTCCAGCAGGGTGGAGAAGGCCTCGGGGGTCACCACCTCTGGATCCAGATCTATCACACTGGGGCCTTCACCTCTGTCGACCCAAGCTCCTCCAACCTCATCACCAGCGTCACTGGAGCTCAGGAGGGCTCGGAAGTGAGAGCTGCATGCTGCCAGGATGGAGCGGTGAGCCTCGAAGCTCTGTCCTCCCACCAGCACCACACAGTCAATCAGCTGAGCGTGCAGGCGCTGGTGGTTGAGCTGCTGGAAGATGTGCTGGAAATGACCTGGGAAGTCCATGGTGTCCATGTTCACACAACGAAGCTCACTGAAAGAAGCAGCGCGAGGAGCCGTTTCGCGTCATCCACATCTCATGTGCTGAGCTCGGCTTCAGGGCGGACAGCAGCCTTCCTTCCGGCTGATGTGCATCTGCCTGCTGTGTCCCGGAGCTGCTCCAGAGTCTGGGCGGGCCCGCTCCAACTATGACGCGGAGAGATGCGACTCCGACTCGGTTTTGTCTCCAGCAGTTGCCGCTCTCTGTCCGCGCAGCTGATCCTCGCTCACTGCTGCAACTTAAACACTGTAATTGTATCTATCCCAGTAGTTACTGGTGTGAATAATTCATCCGGCTCTCACAGCCATGTTGCATCCTGCGTCCTTTGTCGACTGCACCACCAACAGTTCTTACAATAAAACATCGCCCCCAGGCGGTTATCTCTTGAAAGTGCACCTCATTCTCTATTACTCAGCTCAGTTTATTATTTTACCACCACACTTAAATGAGATTTTTTTCTTTAGTTTTGACCTAACATTTTAGTGTTTTTATCTCCTGCCTTACATTTTTGAGTTTTAAATCGGCAGTGCCACCTACGCCACAAGAGGTGTCATGTCAGTCTTGACGGCGCAGAACCTGCTGGCTGGATTACGGGGAACAAAGATGCCCAAAGAACTCGTTCTTTAGAGGCTGAAGGGGAGCCACTGTGCCTCCTCTGATGCTTTGCAGACGTCAGGAAACAGAAACCACACAGATGTGATAATAGATCTGCCTCGATAGTTTCATTTGATTCTGTAACGCAGAACTGCACTTTTAGGAAGGAAATGCGTGGTGCAAAGTTTAGTCCCCTCAGCTAGAAGCACTCCTTAACCTTAGTTTTTATGATAAGAGAATTATCTTGTTTGCATTGAAGGTGAGTCCTTCAAAATAGAATGTTTTTCTCTCTCATTCTAAACACGGTTCTTGCCATGAAGATTAGACATACACTCGTTCTTCTGCACTTTAACCTGACGATTAACCTGATGCTCCATTTCAACACTCCTGCTCTGGCTTTTCTGAAGAATAAAAACGTATCTTTCAGTAGAATTGTGACGTTTTGTGCATGTCTTAAAAAGATCCTTGTGCTTGAAAAATTATCAATAAAAGTCACTGAGTGCAATTCTTTATTTTCTCATCACTGTTAATTTTAGTGACATCAACCATGTTATTCTTTGAGAATAGTTTCAGTGCATTCACATCGGTTTTGCTACATCGATATTTCACTTATGGGAAAAAACAGCTTTTAATAAAACATAAAAATAACTACATAACCAATTTGATTTCATGGAACAAGTGTATGAGATTCCCGGATCTCATACACAATTTAAAACATTTTTGAGTTTTAAATTGTAAAGAACATTGTTATAAAAGGTGTTATTTAAATAATGTTTTAGTTAAATTATAACTATGGTACCCTGCCAGTCAGAGTATTTGAGAGTAGACTATATAGCACACCCTTTAAATAAATATTTTAACGGTCATACGTGACACTTTTTTCTTCATTTTAGCTCGTTGGAAAATATATGGAGGTTAATCACACTTGTTATCCATCTACCTTGCAGTGGGTAGACAACCAATCTCTCAGTTTGTCCTTTCATTCATCCATTTCCTATATTATGATTGATTATAAAATATTATGGTCCAATAAAATCTACCCCCAGTGCACATGTTCCTGGACTGTGGGAGGAAGCCAGAGTACCCAGAGAAAACCCACTCAAACAATGGAAGAGCATGAAAACTCCACAGAGATCCCCCCTGGCCGATCTAGGATTTTGAGAGTCTGAGAGCAGAACAGAAAAGATAATCAATGCCTGGCAGAGTAGTTTGGTGAAACTCCTGTTATGCCCACAGTTTCCATATCTTTGAGAACATAACAGCCACACATATTAAAACCATTTCAACATTATTTGTCTTTATTGCAAGATGCAGCAACCCTGCACATTGTCCCACACTGCATTTAACAATGATCACAATTTATTTAACAAAAAACACACAAAAAAATAGACTAATGTTTACAACACGACTAGAAACGAGAACAGGTTGGTTTTCGGTCACATGATGGACTGACACTGGTCGTCTCACACGGGGGGGAAGATGATGGCCTGGCCCCTGTGGTCTGCTCATGATGAAGATGATGATGGTCTGTGCTCCGTCTCCGACACAGGAAACTCGTAGTGGGTGGAGGAGAGAAGAGGTCAGCAGGTCCATTCATATGCTGTCCAGCTTCTTTAGCACATAAGGAGCTGTGTGTGAAGGAAACACAGATTATTAGACTGTTGAGATCTGAACAAGGAGAAGCAATTTATCATCGCTATGCAGCTGCTTTACTGCTTTATTCTACTGTTTTTATAATTTTTTATTTTTTGATTTAGACTTGTTTTAAACTGTTCTGCCTGATTATAAATTGTTTACTTTGTTTGTTGTTTTTAAAGCACCTTGAATCGTCCTCTGTGTATTTACACGTGCTTTATAAATAAAACTGTCTTGCATCAGAAAAGACACAGTGACACAGAACTGAAGCATCGTGTGTGTGTGCAACATTTATCAATGTAGTGACCTTTAAGATTTTTACAATCATCCTCTAAGGACTACTGTGCTGTCAATCAAAAAACAGCCAAAGACCAACATGTCCGCTTCTTCCAGCACATGATCTGAATATCAACTGCATGAAGAGACCAAATATGAAGTAAACACCACTGGACGATCTCTCTGCGGGGGTTAATATGATCAGTATGAGGCTACAAGTCAATGTCACAGGTCCGAACTCACTGGCTCTGAGGAGAGCGACGTAAAGAAGAAAGTTCCTCAAAGACGACATGACGTCCTGACGCATCTTCTTCTTCATCTCCTCCGGGTCCATTTTAGGTCCAAGTCCTTCCAGTTTGAACATTATCGCTTCTGTATTTACCGGATCTTCAATCCGCCGAATGTGTGGAGAGAAAATTCACCGTCTCAGGAGCATGGATGAAATAAGCAAGAAACCGGAAAGACGCAATAACCGGAAGTTGGTTGTACGACGACGGCACACGCCGAGGGACAAACCGCAGGAACAGGCCAGAGAGGCAAATATTAAACGTAACGGTGGTAAGCGTTATCATTGGATTAGTACCGTGCAGTTATTGTTTCTAAATATTTTCACGTTTCAGATCTTGTATGAGCAAGGTTATTTGTTTGTGGCTCATATATTACATGTTCTAAAGAGAAGTACAGGTTGTACCCAGTTCAAGCTTATGGCATTTAGTTGTTATTTTAACACATTTTAAGATTTGTGTGTAAAAAGGCTGAAAACTACACTATGTTATTGTGGAGGAGAAATGAATACTTAATATCAAAAAAACATTTAGGCTTTCGGCTGTTGGTAAATTAACTTACCCATTGAGTTTCTGGACTTTATTTAACGCAGAGCACCCTCAGCAAGACATGCACCAGTGCAGGAGCCAATATCAATTAAAACTCTTGAAAAATGCATTAACTAAATACAATTTCCCAAAATAATTACTGTAACACATTACATTAATGCTTTTAACAAAACAATTTTAATTTAATAAATGCACGAACTTACTATTGTGCTATTTAATACTTTACTACTATAAATGATGCTGATCATTATCATTATTATTATCATAGTTGTTATTATTATTGTGTTATTATATTAAAGTAGACATAATCATGTAAAAGTCGTGCATTTAACGTCAACGTCAACGTATAAAAAGTACAAATAGTAAAAATGACTCAGAATAAATGGTATTAGTAGAATAAGAAGAATTCTAGCAATTTGGTTTATTAAGTTGCACTCAAGATTGCAATATAATAATGAAACACAACACGTCAGATTTCGGAATTAAAAAGATGAATGACAATGAAGGTAAACATAAGTTTTTTTTATTTAAAACAGTCCCTATAATTATAAATTAGAATGTTAAACAAATTAAATTGCATCATAAATCATAACGTTATTATAATTATATTATATTTATCATTTTGTAGTAGTAGAACAAGAATAATTCTTTGTTATTATGATTGTGATTGACTCATTGACCTTGTGGAGGAGGTTCTTCTGGGCAGACAGTGGAGGAGGAGGAGGAGGAGTAGACACGGACGGAGGCAAGAGGGTGGGGGGTTGTTTCTGAGCTCAGGATTAGAGAACAGTCCCAGCGCGATGACAGCATCCAGCACATAGCCGAGCCCCCTCCTCCTCCTCCACCTCCTCCCACACACACACACACCATCACACATCAGCACCACCATCCGGGAGGACGCCGCGGACACAAACGTGAGAGACAACCTTCCACCCGGTCTGATCCGCTGGACTCATCGTGTTTTCAGGGAGGAGGGTGGGCAGCCCTCCCTGACTCCCGTCCGCCCGTCTCCTCCTCACTCCACGAGGTGAGTCCTCTCGGTGTTTCCCGGTGTTATTGTCTGATGGAGGAGCTGCACCTTACATCCCCCCTCCGCGTAGTCTTTAGCACAGCGAAATGACGCTGGGCTGATGCTGGTGGCGTCCACCGGGCTACACCCGTGTGCGCGGTAGAAGGCGATGGAGAGATTTAAATCCGATTACGATTATAAATGAAGCAACAAAAGACTGACCTTTTTCCCCCTGTCTCTTTGTTTAGCCCCGTGGTTTGACTGGCATGGCCGCGGCCGCCGATCCAACTTGCTTCGCGACCAGTGTAATGGGAATATTGATTGTTTTAAACGCATCTGTGACGCCTCTATGAGCAGCGGCCACGTCCGATGTGTGGCTGGTTACATCCATTTATGTCTGAATTGAGGTCATCAGGGGATGTACACAGACACAAGAGGGGGTCACAGTCTAAATCTGTGGTGGTTCGTGTGCCACATGTACACGCAGTGATAGCGCGCGCATCCATGCTGCTGAATGCGCAATGAAAGCACGGTCGCCGGCTACAGATTGGACAGGAACGGGCTAAATCCTGGTGGATCAGTGGGGTGGGGGGATGCCGGGAATGTGGCTCGTAGAACACGCAACGTTATGAATGGGCGTAGGCGATGTGACACTCATCTCTCCTCCTTGTACCCTTGCGGCCAGCGGCAGCCTCCTTCTTCCGTGCCGTGCTGTGCATGACAAGCGAGACACAACTAGACCGGAACAATGCGTTTTGCTGTTCTGGGCCTTAGCTTAACGCATGACATGATTTTATATGACCGCTGATCGCGATCCCTCGTTTGGACACGTGTGCGACTGCAGAAGATCACTGTGCACACACACATCCCGGGGAGTGTTGTTAACTGCATCATAATGCTGCTGCGTGTGGTTTACAGCTGATCTCACACACACACACACACGTTTGCACTTCTATCCTAGTGAGGACACTCGTTGGCCTACTACATGACATAGCCCCTCACCCTATCCTTAACCATACAAACTAACCAACCTAAACCCGGTTCTAACCCTAAAACCGAGTCTTAACCCTCGAGCAGCACATTGAAAAGATGAGGACTGGTCCAGATGTCCTCACTTTCCAAAAATGGCCTCGCTCCGTAGGGTCTGTGATTTAATGGTCCTCACAAAGGCATTAGTACAGGAACAGACACACATAACCTTGTATTTTTATTTAAGTGAGGACTGTCTTTGGAATAACCCATACCCTGTCCCCTTACCCAAACCTACACCTAATTCTAACTCTAACTCTAAAACCAAGTCTTGGACCCCCAAACAGCTCTTTGAAAGTGGGTCAGAACGTGAGGACCGGTACACACACACACACAAACACACACACATTGTGTCTTTATGACTTCAGAGGACATTGCGTTGACCTACGTTTAAACCTCAACCAATACCCTTAACCTAAATTGTAATGATTTACACGATGGCAACTTGCTCTTTGTCTGCGTAAGGAAGAGAACTCCATAATGTGACTGTGTCAATAGACTTAGGTCCCCACAACATGAGTAATTCCTGGACTGCACACACACACACAATAACATCTAATGAATGAATGAATGCTGTTTCAGCTCTGTGAAGTCTTCAGCTGAGGATGTGTTTTCCTTTTCACTCTCGAGTGCAGCGAGTGTCTGTGTGTGCGCTGTGCCACTGCTTCAGGCATTGTGCTATGACTCAGGGATGTATGCCACAATATGTGATGGCAGTTGCAGCTCCGAGGTCATTCTGCCGGAGGAGAGTCACAACGGGCAGAACTTGCACATCAGGAAAGACTTGATGCCTGGCTGCATTAGCCTGGATCTGCTCTGCTGAATGCTGCCCTGTCCCAGATACTGCAGCCAGTCAGGCAGCCCTCCTCTCTCTTCTTCCATGGTCTTATAGCTTCATGTCTGCAGGGCAGACCGCTGTTGCTGGGCTGGTGTTTGCAGCTCCAGTCCAATGCCTCGACCAATAGATCATTACATCCGTCCATAGATGAACCTGTTCGATTAATTTTGTCGCACTTAAGGGTTATCCCTGATTGTTCAATATTGCCCTTCCTCACTAAGGGAACTCAGGGGTTGCATCGGTGTATGATAAGGACTGTAAAGGATTGAATGGATGGATTTATTAATGGGCACGTTGATGGATATTAGAACAGATTTGGGTTAGGCTGGGTATTTATTTTCTCTCTCAGACAGTACCAATAGTACTTCAGCACAGGAAAAAGGAGGCATGACCTCATTGATGTGACAGCTCTATGGTGATGGCACAGTTGACTGGCAGTGATGGTGTAATTTAGGTTGACACAATTAAAATAAAGAGAATGAAAAGCATTAGCTTTAAAAGGATCATAGGGCTTGAGTACTGCAAGCCATCAGCCTCTTATAACTCGGTTTTCTCCTCTTCTATTCCTTGCTGTAATATGAAATATTAAAGTCTTGCTGTAGCTATATGTAAGTATTACTCCAGAGCCCGGAGGCCCTTTGTTGCTGCAGACTTTCAGGCTGCACTCATATTACTTTTACTTAAAGATAAGACCTCTATTGTGCAGTAGTTGAAGGATCCCTGAGTTTAAGGAAATTGGCACAGACAACAGCAGAAGCAGAAGAAGTGAGGCAGACAGTTTTCCAGACTTTCAACATCCATCATCCACTGACATCCAAAAACCTTCCTCTGACATCAAGAGCTCTCTCTGTGGCTGTTCCGCTTTGTGTCTCTCTCCAGAACCATCAGAACTATTGATAGAGAACTGCGCACAATTAATCTTTGAAAGACCCATTATTTAATAGCACACAGGGGATCTCAAGCCTCGCCAGGTCGCTGATGAAAGGGGAAATTAAATGAGTGGCGCACAGTGAGCTCCGTCCACATAATGCTAATGGAATGAGCTGACAGACTAAATTAAGAACTGGACATTTCATTGTGTCGGGAAGACATGCAGGTATGATGTCAATAATAACCAGCAGCAGTTGAAATCGACAGACAGATGAGCCACCATGCACGCTGCTGTTTAACAGGTAACAGGGAGTCCTGGGTTCAGACCCTTGTTTGACCTGGTGGAGTTTGCATATTCCATTCTTGCCTGCGCAGGGTTCCTCCCACCGTTAATGAGCATGAATTATTATTTTAATATGCCAGCACATGCACAGCGTAGACCCCACTCCCACCAGATGTCTGCCCTCCTGCCACCCTCAAAATATAAGCAGTACTCATGGACAGGGACAAAGCTCATAGCATAGCCACATAACACAGTGTTCACTGTTTGGCTGCAACAATTTGTCATTGATTATATATTCAGCAGAAATTCAGTCAGCATTATCTCTGATAAATAGTTGAGTCATTTTCAAGTCATTTTTCAAGAAAAAGGCCAGATATCCAGTTTCTAGCTTTTCAAATGAGAATTTTTGCTGATTTTGTGTTTTCTTTGAAAGTTAAATGAAAATCTCTGGGTGTTTGGACTGTCAAACAAAACATAAGAATTTTCTTTGAGTTGTCATTTTCTGACATTTTATCTACCAAACAATCAATCAATAAGTGGAGTGGTTTATTCAAAGAGTTCCAACAAGGTTGTGTCTTTGTAAAGAACGGCTCAGTGTGTCCTTAAGAAAGGGAGCATTGAAGCATCTTTCCTAAGAATTTAGTGAATTCAACTGTCTCTGATCATGTGGCTGCCGCTTCGATACAACTGGGTCATTTCACTTAGTCAGGAATCGTCCTGTGAAAAATATCATTACATATCTATAAATCTATATTTTCAGCCGATGGGGCCAAATTACATCTCCAGGTATTTAGCCATAAATCAAAGTAGTAGACAAAAGGGAGTTTTGATCTGTTGATGTTAGATGAGTGGATCCATTTGATCTGATGATGTGTGTACATCACTGAAAATAGACACATTTCAAACTGATAGTGATGAAATGTGATGAATCATGAAAGTTATTATGATTTGTCGACTGCTATTCACAGGTAACAGTACAATTAACAAATGAAAAGAAAGGATTGGCACTTTTCATGTTTCTTAAGAGCAGGCCGTGGTGACATTGAATCGATTTCCTACACGCTGTTTTTGATCAGGAAGATAAAGATAAATATTTTTCATGGGGTGATATTGATTTAAAGAAGGAAATTAGAGTGTGGTCGAGAACCTTTCTGTGTACATGGTGTGTGTATCTGATTTCAATATGCAGTATGGTGATAAAGAAGCCTTGCTCTCTGAGTGACCTTCTAGTTATCTTCCAAAACATGTTTTTTTCAAAAGATGTCTTTTGTTTAATAACTTTTATTTATAGTCAATTCATATTCCATCTACTCCGGTAGCCAGTCAGATTCACCTTGAGCCTCAGCGTACCCTCACATTCGGTCTGTATCGTCCCTTACAAGGCCAAATCCCTTGAAGACACTATGGTGCACAACTGAAGTCATGTCACTAACATCCGCTGGTAGCCACTAACACCTGCTTACATCTACTGGTAGTTGGTAACCTAAATTGTGCAGAAGACCTTCAAACATACAAGGACTATTCAACATCTTTACCTAGATTTTAAACTATGAAATCAGAAGCAATCCAAATGTTTCTCATAAATGTAGATCTCTCTCGCCTCAGGTCGTCCAGATATTCACCCTCACCCAGTTTTGTGCCAAGTGTGCTGCTGTCAGACTGAACCATCAGTGAGGTCTGCATCCAACTTTGCTGGCAGAGACTCGGAGCCAAAATTAATTGTTGAGTGGCTGAACCTTCCCCTGCTGCTGCTTACTCATGTGGCGCAGCTGTATCCGGTGTGCCTGTGTGTGTGTGTGTGTGTGGTGTGTGTGTGTCTGTGTGTGGAAGAGGGGGTGTCTGTGCTGTCAGTCAACAAACCTTATGAAGGAGTCTGGTTACCAGTTGTGCAACACCTCACTTACAAATCATATTTTAGCATATGGGTTGTAAATGTGTGTGTCTGTGCCTTGTGTGCTCGAGTGTTTGTTACCGCAATAATGGATTGTCTTAAGTGCTGAGTCCAGTCTTCATTTAGACGCAGATCAGATCAGGTTGTCATATCCATCAGCTCGGATTATGATATTTAGCAGGATATAAGCTGAATACAGCTTCTCCATGGTGCTGTCCATGTTTGTCTGACCTCCAGTAGCCCCCCCCCCGTCTGGCTTGAGCAGCTTTCATTTGGCTGTTTTTCGTGTCCAGCTGGCTGAACAGCAACTGCCACTTCAGTGCCACTTCTCCAACTCCGAGAAGAGAGAGTTTGTGGAGTTCGTCTATGAACTGCGTGTGTACTCATACCAGGCGACAGGATTGAATAACTGGCCGTGTTGTCTGAGACAGAGAGACATTGTGCATGTGGGAAAATGAGCAGAGGTGGGTGGGGGTGGCGTGGGGTTGGTTTGTCTCAGAGACACTGAAACACAAGGCTCACAAGGCTTGAGACATGCCTTTATTATAACAGCGCTTCATACAAATATGCTCCTTGTGCAGCGATGATTTGAGGAGGGGTGAGAAGGTGAACGCAGTGAAGATGGAGGGAGGATGAGTGAAGGGCTGGACAGACGACGAGGGTCGCTGATGAGCTGCGTGTGCTGGGCAGATTGGAGACTTAAGGACACAACAGTGGACGACAGGATTGGCGATTACTATTGATTCAGAACCAGATTAGGAGCAGACTCATCACCCGCCCGGACACACATAGGCTTTGCTGTCTTGGATTTGACACTGGGATCAGATTGGAGACTACCGTCACATCATTAGAAAGAGGGAACAGTCTCAAAGCAAAGCAGGGGGAGAAATGGGAGCAGTGCTACAGGTTTGCTTTTGATTTATTTACTTAATGACTGTTCATACATCACTGTCTGCTGCCTGACTTTTCTTTGTTTGCTGCATTAGTCAGGTTTCCGTTCACTCCTCCTGCTGAACGCACTCTTTTACCTTCTCACTGTAGAAACTTTTGTTCTTTCTTTTTCTTCCCCTGCAGCTTCACTCCCTCATTTCTGTGCCGCTGCCCTTTTCACCCTCTTTAAAATTCTCCCCCTTTTCTCGCCCCCTCCAATATCCTGTCCTTTCTCCCCTTTCTTTGCCTCGACCAATTCTCTTTTTCTGAGTCCTATCCCCTTTTCCCAGCCCTTCTCCCTACCTCTGCAGTCCCCCCCCCCCACGTCTTTCCTGTGTGTCTTTTCTCTCTCCTCTCTTCTTGTTGAAAGTGTTGGCAAAGTGGCAGAAGGAGGCGATGGAGGCCCAGCTAGCTGCATTAGCCCCATGTATTATTCATGTGCCCTGCAGTTTGTGTGTGGGTTTAGGCCTTCATGCTGGCTTTTCACTGGGACGCACGGGCCTCAAGAGAGAGCTCTGTCTGTGGAACACAGGGCCTGACGGACGAGCTGCACAGATGGAACTATCAATTCCCCCGATATCTGCTCCCTCTTGATGAAAGCCTCTGGGAGTGTGCGTTTACGTCACAGATCAACATTCAAGTGCAAAATGAGGCGGTTTCCTTACACAAGATCAAGAATGTTTATTCAATGTCTCCCCTAACTCAACAGCCAGGCCTTTCACAACAAAGCCTTTCCCCCCAGTGTGTTTTTCTTCTCCCCAAAACCAGAGGCCGTCTTAGGTTTCAGCCATCTCTGCCCCGACGTTCGCATGAAAGACTCGTCCTGTTTTATTATTGACTAAGAACTACATCTGCCTGGCATGGCTTTCTCCCTCTGCCACATCAGGAATCACGTTAACTGAACTGGGCGGTATGAAATTTTAATTTAGTACAACCAGACGGAGATGGAGTGCCTCGTCTCCACATTGCCATGTGCTTTTGAGGCTGTGGAGGAGTGGAGAGAGGGAGAGAGACAGAGAGAGGAGAGAGAGAGAGAGAGAGAGAGAGAGAGAGAGAGAGAGAGAGAGAGAGAGAGAGAGAGAGAGAGAGCCTTGGGGACCAGAGGAAGGGCCTCTTGGAAAACCACAACCACATAGCTGCTTTGGACTCACATCTGCTTTGCTTGATATTTTTTTGTGTTCACTATGAAACTATCAATAACTGGAATATAGCTCCACCACTTATAAGTAGGTTAAAAATCCCATATCAGATTCAGCCCAGCCCTACTCATTATCTGGTCCTCTCCTGCTCTGCTGTAATTATAAAGCTGTCGTGTTGGGATGTGCATCTTGTTAACGGGGCTTGACAGCTTTTTGACATTTCTCTGCTCGGCACAGGTGGCCGCACCAGATTGGGATTGGCCCTGATGATCGCAAAGACCCCCCTTCCACCCCTTTTCAGCCAATCGCGGAGGGGTCGCAGAGCTGATGTCTCAGAGGGCGAGAGGGTATTTGTGTTCTGGAGTCCTGAAGAGACAAGCCACATCACGGTGAGTCACCCCCTCGAGTTGAAATGCCAGACGTTTTGCTGCTGTCTTATACATGCGAGGGCAGGATTTGAGCCTCTGATCTGAGGGCTGGTTCTGATTTCCTGTGCGCGGAATGAATGTCAAATGTCTTCCTTCCTTTTCCAGAAGATTAATGTGCAAAAGCTCATTTTCAGGTGTAATATTTAGAGGTGTCACCTTCTATGCCAATACGCTCTCAGCATGTTCTCCCTTACACCTGCTTTATTTAAGCTGTAAAGATGGGCTGTTACTGCTGAGGGAGGATAGTAAACCCCTGCTTTAGGAAGTGCGTGTGTGAAAAGAAAGGGCCGGCTGCTGCTGCTGCTGCTGCCCAGAGAAACTGTCATTGGAGACGACTCCCTGACTCTGCAAGGACAGAGAGAGGGGGGGAGAAAGTGAAAGAGAGGAAAGACTGCAAAAAATGTCACCTGACTCTGCATTGATTGCAGCAGACACATGCAACTGAAACCCACAAGAGCACAAGTCTCCAAACAACACGATGTCAAGCCTGAGAAGTGTATTAGCAGTCCAAACGTGCCACGTGAAGCTGAACGATGAGTCAGTTTCTGTTTTCTCTGTGATTGAACGGCAGGTGGATCTGTCAATAATCACAATCTGTCCCTCGGTGCACGGCTGTCAGCTGCCTAGCATCACTCATCCCTCCTCGTCCTCATCAGTCTTCCTCAATCTGGATCAGCGGGAGGTGCTAAAGTGACACCCTGACCAGTGTAGGCCCGTGCGGCACGACGGCTGCTAATCCTCTTAAGGACAAACCCACACACTGCATACTGTACTACTATGGAATCAGGCCAGTCATCCCTATAGGCCAGCAATCTTCCCCCACAGAGACCAGCTGAACTCCTGCTGTTTTCGCTGCTGATTGTTTCTTCAAAAACAAAACAATGGGATTTAGTTTTCTGTCTCATGAATTCAACTTAACTAACAGCAATACTGCCTAACATCCTGTATATATTGATTGCAATGCAGCGTGTATTGTTTCCACATAAATCAAAGCTGAAAGTACATTAAGGTTATTGCACTGTAATGACCTTATCTCCTCTTTTATTGGACAAAGGGATGTTTTAAGTGTCCCAGTTAACTGTGGCAGATTGCCAGAAAACGGTTTTGCTTGATATAAGATCTCCGCTCAAGTCTTGGCTTGCAGAAGTTTCCTCCATATGTGGCTGTAGCTCTCAGCGTGCTAGCTGCCGAGGCCAAGGTATGGATCAGTAGGTTTCAGCAGCACATCCGTCATTGTTACCTGTATTGATCGGGTCTGAGTCGCTACTTTTCCCATTTCTACCCAAGTTTTCCACTTCGTTTTGTCTGCCTCGCGGGGTCAAAATACAGCAGTGCAACAACAGCACATTAAGTATATATCAAGAAAACAGTAAAATAGTATCTGCTGGAAATAAAGATTTAATTCATCCCAATATGGCTCACAACTCATTCAAACCTTGAAATCGTTATCTTTAATCTTTTGTGAGCTCCACCAATGAGGTTATGTTTCTGTTTATGTGTGTGTGTTCGTTAGCAGCATCACAAAAAAACGATTAGCAGGAAACTTGGTGGATATGTGGTGTGGGTCTGGGAAGCACCCATTCATTTTTGGTTGTCTCTTGATCCAGGAAATTGTGAGAGGATTTCTGACATTTTCACAGATTTTCCAGGGAACAATTCATTGTTTTTGATTTGAAAGATTAGGCACATTTGTGGAACTGATATCTATAGACCTGGTGCAGTTTGATAGAACTTATAAGTTCGGTTTGAACTGTTGAGGGATGCGCTCTACTTAGAGGCGTTGTAGATGCTTTTACATTCAACACTAAAGAAACACGATCATATAATAGATAGTCAGGCCTCTTATTATCTCTGCAAGTTCAAATCTAGTTTCATGATTGGCTGGGAGAGAAAAAGTTGAGGGAGGGAAAGTCTTGAGGAATTCTTGAGATGTGGTCGAGGTTAAGTGCTGACCCGCCTGGACCGTCCCTCATTTAGTCCCCCCCCCACTCCCCAGTTTAAAGGGCAGGCTAAGCTGAAAAGTCACAGCTGCAGAGTTGCACGCAGATTGCAGCATTGTTATGTTGAGCTCAGTTATCATGGTGCAGTTGTTTGCTGAGAAATCAGGTCATTCAGGCTCAGATGTGAGTCATGACATGCTGATTAAACGTCACCGCTCGCTTGCTATCTCACAGCCTTTCTTGGTCTCCGTTCACATATCTGCTTATTCTCTGTATTCAAGGAAGGCGACATGCTCTGCATTTCAACACAGGAGCAGATGAAATGCAAATGTAGCTGGAGCACAATTCTGGCTATAGAGGCTATAGAGCCCATTAAGAGAGAGCTAAACATCTCTTTCAACTGTTTTTAACCGGTTTTCCCTTCAGGTCCTCTCTGTCTCTTTTTCTCTCTGCTTTTTGCTTCTTTGTGAATCTGTCTCACATTCTTCTGTCCGTCTGTTTAGATAAATGGAGGAGAAGGAGCGATGTAGGAGCAGGTCTCCGGCTCGGAGGGCCAGTCGGGTGCAGCAGGTGGTGGGAACAATAATACGACGCACCCGGGAGTCGCTAAGCAGGTACAGACTGGACACTATGACGCCTGGCACCCTGGTGTAAGGGAGCCTATGTCCTCTAAGGGAGAAAATAGATTTGATTTTGATGGGGAAAACCCCTGAGTGTGCAGTAGAAAGTGATGGCAGCACACAACCAGTCGCAGCAAAAGCAGAAGAAGCCAAACCCCCTGCGTCAAGAACTTATTGTAGAGAAAAACAAAACAATCAAGTTTGGGATAGAGAGTGGAGCAGGAGGGTGGAGCAAACAGCATCCTCCACTCCTCGGCCGGCCGCCCAGATCCTGTTGTGGGGGAAGAGTGTGGGTTTTTGAGATATAAATCATTTAGAACAAAAGATGTATTTGGCCAGGTTGGTCTTTTTAGCTGAGAAAAAGTGAAATGTCATTTTAAAAACAAATGGATGTAAAAGAAAAAAGGGAAAATATCTTTTTAAAAAAAAAACAGAAAATGTGACAAAAAGAGGAAAAATATCTCCAGTTTTAAGTTGATGTCTCCTTGTGGTACACACACACTGGATTTCCTCCCCACACCCACACATTCAGACACATAACTCATAGTTGAGTACATATTCAAACCTGACTGTCCCTTCACCCAACAGTGAACCACAAATATGCTTTCAAGAGTGTGTCGTTCACTCGCTGTCAGTTAAGCTGTTTCGCATTCTAAACAGCGGATGTGTTGCAGAGCCAATAAGCTCCCTGTTAGTCATTCTCGGGTAAAGAAAAAACAGAAAACAATCTAGATACTGTATATTCCCAGAGTTCATTTATTTGATGATTTATAATCGTATGAATGTAACTTTTCTTTGGCTCCTGAACTGTGAGGAATAGATCAGTACAGGCTATTTGGTTTGCTAATTAATGTCGGCAGCCAAGCTCATATAAACCATGACCTACATTATATTTACCATGAAAGGTAGCATATTCATGGTTCTCAGAGGATGAATCCTAATAAATCTAGTAATTGAATGCCTCAACAACATTTGGCCAGATCTAATACATTATCTAAGTGATATTATTTCATACAATATAAAAATATAATATAAAATATAACACATTGTAAGCTTTTTACAGCACTATTCCCGGCCTGAAAAAGAAGTGACTTGATCTGTGAAAGAAAGAGATGAGTGTTGACAGTAACAACGTTTCTCGCCTTTAATCCGTCTGCATTTATTTGTCGATGACTCCAGTGTTGTAGTCTCCACGCTGGTGACCTTTCACCCTGTTTGACTCTTTTCTCAGAGAGCGGTTGCTAGGTGATGGGAGGTCGCAGCGCTCCAACAGTCTGTCCAATCAGAACTTCCTGGCCAAGCTGACGCTGCAGATCACCAGGGACCCGGTCCTGGACAGTAGCACTGGACATGGCTTCACCCTCACCACAAATCCACCCCTGCTGGTCAGGGACATCGCCGCAGGTATGTTACATGTGAGGTGGCCTCCGTGTGTATGTGTGTGTGTGTGTGTGTGTGTCAGGTGTTTGTGTGTCAGGTGTGTGTGTCAGGTGTGTGTGTGCGCGTGCAGGCATGTGAGAGGTGTTTGTCTACGTGGATGACTGCACTTTGTTTTCCTGATTCCTCTCCAAATGGCCACCTGCTTTATGCAACATGGCATCGCCTACAGCAAGACAGATTTATAAACTCTCTCTCTCTCTCTCTCTCTCTCATTCTCTCTCACACAAAGACACACACACACACACATGCATTCACTAATACATCGACTCTCTCCTGGCACTCAAACTGAAAGGCACAGTGCCAGAGAACAGAGCAACATGCTCATCCTTCCTTGATTCAATCACTTTTCATGTAGACAGCTTTGATAATGGGAATCGAGAGAAAGCGACAGAGAGCGAGGATGGGGGGCGGGGGGGAGAGGTGCTGATCCAGTACTTTTACTTCTACCCTTTAAATTAAGCTGATAAAGGACCAGCTCTGTGACTGCTATAAGATGCCAAAGAGAAAATGAAGGGGTAAGAGAGGAGGAGAACATTTTATAGTGATGCAAGCAGTGAGACTCAGTGGTGAATATGCAAAGACAGTGTGTGAAAGTGTGCAGAGTGGAGGGAGGGAGGGAGGAAGGCTGGTTGGTTGAAATCTTTGGGTGAAAGAAGATAGAGTGAGGTCCTGGTGTTGAGGAGGTGAAGATGAACGCTTCACAGGAGGAGCAAGAATGTAAATGTGTGAAACTATATCAAGCATGTGTGTGTGTGTGTGCGTGTGTGTGTGTGTGTGTGTGTGTGTATGTATGTGTGTGTGTGTGTGTGTGTGTGTGTGTGTATATGTGTGTGAGGTAGCAGAGCAGTGTGGCAATGCCATCAGTGGTCGGGGGCTTTGCCAGGCACTGGGTGTGTGAAAATATGTGGACATGGCGTACTGTGAATGTTTACGCATACATACACTTTTGTGTGTGTGTGTGTGTATATGTATATGTGTGTTAGAATAAGCTGAAAGTGTTGCGCCTCAGTCGTGCTCTCTCGCCCGAAGACAAATGATTATAAATAGCCAGGGAAAGCAGAGCGGAGCAGAGCTGAGCTGGATGAGACCCAGAATAACTGTAACCCCTCACATCCTGGAGAGCTAAGCTGAACATTGTTGAGTCAGCCATGTTGAACAACCATGTGTATGTCATTCTGTGTGTGTGTGTGTGTGGGGGGGTCTCTGTCATAGGCTACCTTTGGGGACCATGTGTAATGTCCCCAAAAGTGACCTGTGACAGTGTGTGTATCTGTGCGTGCATTTGTAGCATTCGACTCCCTTCTATCTGAACTTAAAGTGTTAGCCCACACATGCAGCTGGGTTTTGGTTTTATTCAAGCACTCACTGTTTTCATTGTGTATGTTTGTGTGTTTGTGTGTGTGTGTGTGTGTGTGTGTGTAGGGAGTCCTGCAGATGGGATACTGTTCCCTGCGGACCAGGTACTGCAGATTAATGATACAGTGCTGGAGGATCTGAGCACAGAGCAGGTGGAAAGCATCTTAAGGTGAGAACAACTGCAGAGATAACTCTCTCTGTGTCTGACTATCTGTATGTCTGTTTGTCTGTGTCTGACTGTGTGTGTATGTGTGTGTGTGTGTATGTGTCAGTCTCTGTCTGACTGTGTGCTCTTGTACAGCTGAGGACCACAACCTACGGAATGAGGACATTTTGGGAAAGTGAGGACATTTTGGCCGGTCCTCACTTTGTGACCCCCCCTTTAATGCACTGTTTGGCAGTTAAGGCTTGGTTTTAGGGTGAGGGTTAGAATTAGATTTAGGTTAAGGGTTAGGGAATGCATTCTGCTAATGAGTGTCCTCACTAAGACAGCTGTACAAACGTGTGTGTTTGCGTATATGTGTTGGAGAATGGCTTAGGATCTTATGGTCAAAAGGTCAGAGAGAAAGTGGTTACTTGACAGCTGGACAGAAGGATATTGAGTTCTCTTGTGTGTATGTTTGTTCACGTACATGTGTATCTTCTGTGTTTGTTTTCATATGTTTCTGTGTACGGTTGTGTGTTGTGTGTTTTTTTCTGTATAGGGACTTGGAGGATTGTATCACTGTGACCATCCTGCGGTACATGACAGTGAGTAGAGAGAAGACATTGATGACATCCCCTCATACAAACACACACAAACACATACACACACACACACACACAGTTGTTACACCAGTCCTCATTTACACATAAGCTCTGTGTGTTTCCAAGCATGTGACTATAAGTCTTCTGACATGTCAACCCTTTGATTAAGGCCGTGGTTGTTTGTGTCTTAAAGTTCTGTTGACCTGTAGAATTAATTGTGTCACTGCACCGCTTTGAATTCAACGCGCGCGTGTGTATGTGCTTGTGTGCATTTCTGACATAATGGCACCGGTATATGTCTGTGGTTTGCAGAATCCCAAGTCCTCCATCATGTCAGCAGAGAAGAGAGCTCGTCTGAGGAGTAATCCAGTTAAAGTGCGCTTTGCGGAGGAGGTGGTGGTCAACGGGCACACTCAGGTGGGGGAACCTCATTTGACACAGAGTGATGGCTGACGCGTACCACAAACGATCGATCATCATTTCCACATCTTCTGCGCCTTTGATCCATCTTCATTTGGTCTTATGTTCTAAGCTGTCCAACCTCGCTAAAATCTCTCACTTCTCCTCACCAGGGAAACTCTCTTCTCTTCCTGCCCAATGTCCTGAAAGTCTATTTAGAGAACGGACAGACCAAGGCCTTCAAGTTTGATAATACCACCACTGTCAAAGTGAGTACTGAAGAGAATCACAAGGCTCCATGGCAGCTACGCCAACAGTGTTTGGATCATGGTGATGTGTGACTGAGGTTCTGTTCAGATCTGGTATTAACATCATGTCATCATTAAGACCCCCCCACCACCACTCTATGTGCTTATAAACACGTATGTCTTTTCTGTTCCCAAAGAACAAATGATGTTTTTATCATTTGTTACGGTGGGAATTCCCCAAGGGCGACAGAGTGTGTGGAAGAATAATAGAAAAAATATATTAGATTTAAATTGAAATTTAATATAATAAGATAGAAAACATCATAAGATCTGTTTCGGCGACTGTCTTTTTAAGCACATTGTTGTTGTGACAGCCAGTTTAGTATTTGTATTTCCGTTTATGTTCCCAGCCAAAGGGAAAGTGAGACGGGGGGGGGGGGGATCAGACTTGACCATCTGTCACCAGCCGACCAGGGTGAAACGTGTTTGTCTAAGGGGGTCTGAACTGTTGCTTTTCCACCATTCCAGGACATTGTTCTGACCCTGAAGGATAAACTGTCCCTCCGGGCCATCGAGTACTTCGCCCTGGTGCTAGAGCAACAGTACAGCATCAACAAACTGCTGCTGCTGCACGAAGACGAGCTCATGCAGAAGGTGATGGAAACAGCGAACGCACACAGACCAACACACAAACATGTAGCTTAAATTGTGGGTGATTTCACCTTTTTGGCATTTTCAAGAATACCGGTTACAGACAACCTTAATCCAGAGGGTACAGCTCGATGAATTGTTGCCTTTACTGTTTGTAATTATCCTCACTCCTCTGTGCTTTGTCTTTACCAGGTGGTGCAGAAAAAGGACTCCCATGATTACCGATGTTTGTTCAGGGTGTGTTTCATCCCCAAAGACCCTATGGACATGCTGCAGGACGACTCGTCTACCTTTGAGTACCTCTTTTTACAGGTCAGAGAAGTTATAGTTCTCTCATCTTATATATTACAGGGCTGCTGTATCTCTGTCTCTCTGAGGAACATCTCAGCTATTTCACAATCCAAACTAGAATCTCACACAGCAGAGCACATACCCCCACCAAGGCCCAACCGTCCCCTCATGAAACCACATTTATATTCAATAGATCTGGATTTCACCGGTGGAAACATTTTATGAATCAACTAAGAACTCTGTCTTCTTCTGCACGCGGATTCTTTCGGTGACACAACACAGCAGTAAACAGTAAAGCACTGGCAGCACCACTTATGTCAAGGTGATTTATTATTGTAGCGTGCTATTGTGCTTGCTGTGTTTGTTTTTGCTGCATAAATCACAGCATAGGTGTCCCTGAGGTTGCTTTACTTACAAATATAAGGTGCATGATTGGTAACATCATGCACCTAACATAACACAATCTAAAAGTCTGGTGCTTTAAGTTATTTATTGGTAAGTTATTGTAATGTATATTTGCATTTCCCATGGCTGTATGCATCACTCTGTGACTGCGTCTCTTTCAGAGTGTCGGGGACGTGTTGCAGGAGCGTTTCGCAGTAGAGATGAAGTGTAACACTGCACTGCGCCTGGCAGCGCTGCACATGCACGAGAGACTGGATAGCTGCGGACAGACCAGGACCTCTATCAAGAGTATCACGTGAGTCATATGTTGTTTTTGTCCCTGTCAGTTTAGGGGTCAGTGTTTCCTCCTGCTCAAATGTGCAATCACTGTAATTTGTATCAGATTGCTAAATTACTAATTAATTAATGTGATGGGAAATGGTTTGTGTGAGCAGGAGTGTGTATTTGTTCTAGCTCAGGTGTGTGGATCGCAATTGTCTTGTTGTGTGTGGTAATTTTCCCTCTTTCTGTCTCAGTCTCACACATATCAAAGCTCAGTCCTTCACTGCTTACAAATGTGTGTGTTTGTGTGTGGTTACAGGAAGGAGTTCGGCCTGGACAGCTTCATCTCTCCCACGCTGCTGAGCAACATGAGGGAGAAGGACCTGAGGAAAGCAATCAGTTACCACCTCAAGAAGATCCAGTCCCTGCTAGAGCCACGGCACAAGGTACAAAACACACTGAGGGACGAGTGGGAGGAAGCACTGAGAGGCGTAAAGAGACAGAGAGTGAGAGATTAGCAGAGGCATTGGGCTACTTTTTAGTCGACTATTACAGCGACTGCTAACCTCCTAGCAGTTTTAAGTGGTATAGCATCTTGGGAAAGCGATAGATGGTGGTTGGGATGGAGGAAAATTACAAATTTGGGGGAAAGGAGCATATTTCTCTATGGAGAGCATTGTTTTGTTCAGTGACTCAACCATAATATTTCCCCTGGTTTTCTCTCACTGCCCTTCTTCCTATTCTTCTATGTCCACTGTGGCGTTGTAGGTAATATCTTCTACTCAGGCTCGAGTGGCCTACCTCACTCAGCTGGGAGAGCTGATTTCATACGGAGGGCGATCATACTCGGCTACAATGATGGTAAGGTTTGTGGCCCAGAGGGTCTTTTTATTATCACTTAGTGTGAATGCAATAAATAATGTACTTTTATTATAAATCTTGACGATGTAATAAAAGTCCATTATATAAAATCTTTAAATTAATATAATGGGAAAAGTATAGATTTGATGAAAGGAATATTCAATTGCTCAATGACCTTTAATGTTACAATACATTGAATTCTATTTAAAAATACAAATAAAACACACCCATTTGCTCTGTATGTATCTTTATTTGAATTTGTATCTGTAGTTGTAGAGTTACCCAGTTTTACAGTTTTTACATGTATTGCTTACAGTGTATGGTCTACAACCAATCAACCAACTTAAGATAAGATAAGATACAAACCTTGGGAAAATTAACTTGTAAGACCAGCAGATAGAATGAAATAAGTGAACATGTGAAAGTATAACGATAAAATAATCAACAAAATACAAAATAAAGTTGAATTACAACAGTGAATATGTGCATAATAAACACAATATAACTTGGACCTTCTTGTCACCTCATTTTATTTGCACTCCCTCCTCTTCTTTTCTGCTGAACCCCCTCTCACTCTCAGCTACAAGACAGGGAGGTGGCTGTCAGCCTGCTGGTCGGAGCCAAGTACGGGATGAGTCAGATCATCAACCACAAGCTCAACGTGATCTCCACACTGGTCGAGTTCAGCAGCATCAGCCGAGTGGAGTTGCTCTCGGAGTCGGACAAAGTCAGCCTGCTGCGCATCTCACTGCACGACATGAAGGTTAGGAAGAACATGTATGGTCTCCGAAACGCCAGGGTCCATTATTCATTAATGTGCAGGCACTTACACACTGACACAGATGTGAAAAAAGGATATTCACTCAACACATTACATTTGTGCGAAAGCTCATGCTAGAGTAAATATAGGTCAGGAATTTCTCCTTCAACACACAAATGATAAGAAGCCTAAGGGAGTGTGTGCCAGCTATATAATTCACTTGTCTCAAAGGTGACTCTCTCTCCCTCTCTCTCCCACTCCTTCATCTCCCTTTACCCTTTGACTTTAACCGCTGCCTCCTTACCTTATCTTGTGCAATGCCCTCCCCCTAACAGCCATTTGCCTTACTGATGGACTCTCTGGCAGCCAAAGACTTAGGGTGTCTGCTGGGAGGCTACTGCAAACTCCTGGTGGATCCCAGTGTCAATGTCTTCCGTCTGGGGCGCCCAAAAGTGAGGGTGCACCGGATTCCTGCTGAAGAAGGTGTGTGTGGGAGGTTCGCCGTAGTAGAGGGCGTGTGCTATGAATCCCTATCAAGTGAGCAAAAACTGTTTCACTTAAAATAATCACTTAATGGCTTTTTAGCCTTTTGATAGACATTTTTAACATCCCATGTTGATGTATATCACCAACCAGTACGGGTACGGATAGAAAAGAAAGTCATACCATCAAAATTTGAACATTTTTATATTCCGCTAATGTGCTAACATTTTGTGTTGCGGTGTTTGTCTGGTGTTATTAGGTTATGTGTCTCGCTGCTGTAGTGACTCGGACGACTCGACAGATGACGACGACCCAATGGATTCACAGAATTACAAACGTCCAGACCCTGCAAGTCAGGACTGGGAAGAAAGAAGGAGAGAGGAGGAAGAAAAGAGGAGAGAGGAAGAACGGAAAGAGAGAGAGGAGTACAAAGGCAAACAGGAAGTGAAAATAATAGTGACAATAGAAGCTAAAGAAAATGAGGGTGAAGAGGAGGGAGGAGCAATAGGAAATGCAATGCGTACATTTAGTGTTATGGATGAGGAAATGAACCCGGAGACCCCCTGGTATCACACTGATCCACGGGTCACCAGCAGTTTCTCCAGCTTGTCCAGCAACTCCTTGAGTGCCGCACTGGAGGAGAGTAGCACCGCAGCTAAAGCCCCGTCTCGCACAGATACACTTCGTGGACAACGCACGGTCGAGGACCTACCCAGCTTGGACGTTCACCACCCCTTCCTCCTAGAGCCAAAACGCCAACAGGGCCCTCTGCGACCCACCAACCTCAATTATCGGGGCAATGACAACTCTTGCCTTTGCTTCGCTGATCTCTCCAAGGCCGATTTCCTGCCAAGCCCGCCGGAGGCCACCAGCGACGATGAGGATGATGATGAGGAGGAGGACGAAGAGCGGGGAGTGGAAGAACTCAGACGGATCTCAAAGATTCCTAGCTCAAGAGATTTGAGAATGATTGACAGTATACCCTTTGAAAGATCCCCAATTAGAAGAAAGAAAAAGACACCGCCGAAAGTCCCACTAAGGACAAGTTCAATTCCCGGGCACAAAGCAGGAGAGGCTGAGCAGCGTCTCTCCAAGGACGAAGACAGTCTATTCCTGACACCTTCACCAAACCCTAAGCCAGCTCTTTTGGTCAAAGACGCTGTCTCAGAATCTGAGGATGAGTTTTTTGATGCACAGGACAGATTTACTCCCCCAGTTCCTGATTTATCAGGTTTGTTCACAGCATGTTTATTTTATTTAAAAAGGCACAAGGCAGTGTTTGTTATGACTTGAAAGTAAGATTTATCTGTGTCACATTTTTTGTGTGAGGGCAACATCAGTGTGAATAAGAGATGTCTTTGTGTGCTTCATTTCATTTGTCTCCTTTTTTTACAGATGCTGAGCTGGCCGACCGGCAAAATGCTAATCGGTTGAGTGGAACCTGGAATGGTGTTCCAACTGCCCCAGGGAAAGAGCCTTCCTCCCCCCTTACCAATAAAACCCTAACCTCTAAGATAAAGAAGGAAGTGGAGGCACTAAAAAGGCCCACAAATCAGCTTACCAACCAACGTCCCAGTCCACCAAAGTCATCACAGAAACCCGAAGTTAAAGTCAAACCACCTTTGGCACCCAAGCCCCAGCTGCCTCCCAAACCTCAGATCATTCCTCCCAAGTCGCCCAAGCATGGGAGATCGTATGCCCACTGCAACGGGGATGCCTCTGGACGTCTGTCCTCTGAACTCCTGGAAATGGAGCCAGACACCATGGAGTTCAAGTCTGTCACATCTGGGGCAGGCGGACTGCCTCTGTCATCACCTTTGATCACAGCAGTGAGGTGCAGCAAGCAACCTCCAGCGATCACGACGCCACACACTGAGGAAAAGACAAAGAGGCAAGAAAACTGCTTAAAACAGAATAACGATGTGACACATGAAAATGGCGCTCATGTCATTTACAAAAACAGAGCAAACACTCCTGATAAAAAGGAAACGCCAAAAGTTGAGATTCAAACGAATGGGACTTCCCTATCCTCAAAGAAACCACTAGACTTACCCCCTATCCTTCTTTCTAATTCAGGCCCAAAGCTAGCTATCCCCCCTCCAGTGCCCCCAAAACCCACATCTCCCACTAATCTCCACCCTTTGTCACTACCTGCTAGCTCTCCGGTCTCCCCAACTGATCCAAGCAAAGGGATCTTCAAGGATAGCATAAATACGCCAAATGGAATCCATCCCTGGAGCAGCCGCAACGGCACCATCCAGTCAGGACCCCGGAGGGTCTCTCTGAGCCATGAGAGCCTTTCACCCAAAAACACAGATGCACAAGTCACCCTTACCACATCCCTTACCTCAACTAACTCCAATGATGTCCGGGGCCTAGAAAGCAGAGAACATGGAAGATGTGGATCAGGATCGGACCTGAGGACCAGCTCCTCCAGCCTGGGGGGCAGGCTGCCAGCCTCTGCCCTGAGAGGGAGAATCCAGTCTCTGCCTTGGTACATGACCCGTTCACAGGAGATTTTGGGAACTCTGGACTATCCCTCCACGAGCTCCATCAATGGAGACACATCTGGATTTGGCTCTGGTTTGTCTGTCGCCAGTGGTTTATCAGATTTAAACAGAACCCCTGTCAAGCAAAAAGAGACTGTTGCCTATAAATCAGGAGGGAAAGGGACCGTTTTAGAGGACGGAGCTGAGGTTGTCATCGCCACCATCAAGGAGGCCCAGGATGTGACATCACATATGAAAAGGGCCAATGGAACAAATGGCTCACACCCTAATCTCACTATTAAAGAGAATATTACGCACAGCGGCAGTGTCTCATCAGAGCAGCCTCAATCACGGTCCCACTCAGCAGTAGGATTGGGAGGTGTGTCCAGCATGCAAATTGGCGGAGACTCACCAACCTCCTCGCTCGCAGACAGCACTCCACCAGAGCAGCAGCGGGAGGCTTGTGGCTGCCGCACCGTTTACGCCAACTGTTTCAGCGGAGACACAGAGGACGGTGTCAGTTTTGACGAGGAACTCACCGTTTACGAATTCTCCCGCCGCACTCGACCCAAACCGGCCCCGCCGGCACCTGTCCCTTCTCCTCCGATACCTTCTCCAAAACCCAATATTTTGTCTCTGCTGAAAGACAACCCACGACCACTCTCTACTTTCTCCACTGCCTCGTCTGAACTCAGTCCCTTAGTGTCCCGACCAGTTTCCCCCACAAACTCTTTTGGCGGTCCTCTTCGATCGCTCACCAACAAGAATTATGGCGGACTGAAGGGGGGGTTTGCCTCCCTACGTCAAGATATAGAACAACTTCTGCTGGTGCTAGAGAGCGGAGAGCAGCCACAACAAACATTATATCAAGACTCAAAGCAGGATATGAAAGTAGGGCCTGACCTAAATCATAATGGGACGGAAGACAGCGCTACCACAGCAGCAGTCTCAAGCTGTACCGGGACCGGCTCTGTCACCATGACGGAGGCTGAAAGGACTCTTCTCCAGGCAGAAGCTCGGCGACTGGCATCTGGGTGCCAGCGGGCCACGCGTGTCGGCTGGGCTCCTGATGAAGCCTTGCGTTCGTTATCCAACAGCTTCAGTGCTCTGGTTCAGTTGTCTGTGGCCTGCCTGCGAACAAGCCCCTGCTCTGGCTGTGCCATTTGCCATAATGCGAGTCTGGTCCACGGCGATGAGGACGATGACAGTCAGGAGGCCATGGCAAAGTTAAAGGAGATCGTGGGTCTCTACAGGGAGTTTGTCGGGGCTGTTGAGACGGCAGGGACTGGTGCTGGGGGTAAGAGTGGAGGCCACGGAGGGGCAGGACTGGGTCAGGGGGAGACTGACGGGGTGAGGCTGCTGGCCAAACGCTGCACCGTGCTCATCTCCTCCGTATTCGCACTCACACAGCTCTTCAGGACACACACACTAGACTCTTCGGAGACGCCCGGCCACGTACCTCTCAACTTTTGACCTGTGAACTTTTACCCACTAATAACTGACAGGAGCAGAACGACAGCACAGAGTGAACTGGTGTGTAGCCCTGTGTTCTTGTACAGTAAGTGCCATGCACACACCACAGCACACGGACTAACCTATGTTACACACAACCACATGGAAACACAAACACACACACACAAAACAAAAGAGAAAAACTGTCATTGCTTGGACTCTTGTTGGACGCATATGGACTATGCATTTGTACATATGAATTTTATAATTATATTATAATTATCTTATTTTATGATACAATATGTGTATGTAAGGATTGATTACCCATGTATGTATTTATGTATTTATTTTTACAATATTTGCACCATGATCTGTGGCGTGCAAAAAAAAAACTATGGATGTCACTGGAATTTTTATTTTTCCTTCTCTTTGAGACAGTGTTATTTTACCTTTTGCTGCTTTAAAGATTTCTCCACTCCACAAGGTGTAATCTGTAAATTGTCAGTTTTCAAGTTTATTACAAACAGTACGTTTTACTGACAAAAAGCATAAAATATACTTTATCGCTCTCGCGATATACAGAAATGGACCGATTTGTTTTGTATGTGCAGGGATGGCACCTTTTTAAAGGATTTAGTTTTTCAATATTACAGTCGCATATAAATTGGATACAAAACGATACCATTACAAAGCAGGGAGAGCACTTTTGACTGTTACAGATTGCACCTTTTTATGAGACACGTACCCTTGTGTAAAGTGTTTTTTCTAACCCCTTTTGCCCTTACTCTCCTGACTGACCCTTGAGTGAATGCTTCTTGGAAATACCCGGACGTATGCAGTATTATAACAGTAATCTTGTTCTCATCCAAAGGACACTACATATACATTTTCTGGGAATGTGCTGATCGGGCCCCAGGTGACCTCTGTTCTTTAGTTTAGTTTTTGACTTGGCACAAGTGTGACTGTTAAACTCTGTCCAGATGTAGCAAAGATCCAAAGTCTTACAACACTGAGCCACAACTGTTCTCCACTAGACGTTCCTCTTTGGGTGCACCACCTTATGAATAACACACTGACAGATGGACTGACTGCTGTGTGCTGGGGTCAGAACTTCACATATACATTTATACTGTATCTCTGTGTCCTGTTCTGTTTCTACCTTAGTTTATGGCTATGCAAACATAAAACCCTCCCCCCCCCCCCCCCCCGTATATACTGTATATTCATTTCTTTATTTGCTAACATGAAAAACAACATTAACCACATATGTCTGTATGGATATAATGGGTGCTTCATTTGTTGGGAATGTTGGCTTTTTGTCTTGTTTCTGGAGAACCAACTGCATTATGGATCGTATGCATTCTGCAGAGTTGCATGGCATTACCTTTTGTCAATATTAGGACTCCTGTCTATACTGATGTCTGTGAATTGTCTGTAAAAAAAAAAAAAGGATTATTTTGCTCGATGGGTTTGCTGATGCACAGTGTACACCAATCAGCTCGTCCGTATCACGATGCCAGATCATCTGATGAGCCATCCGATCTGAGGGACTAACCCGAGCCACCTACGACAACGGGGAAGGTAATTAAGCCAAATCAGCCAGCAGCGGTTTCTACAAGTGTGATTATGGGATTAGCTGAAATTAAGACTGCTTACATTTTCAGAGGCAGCGGGTGAGGAGTTAGGTAGCATATTTAATCTTCCAAAAACATGTGCGAGGGAAATTATGTCTCGGTGGCTCTGACTGAAAAAAATAAGAGGAGCTTCCATGTGCCATGGAGGTATCGACCAGAAGCAGTGTCCATCGTCGCACTAATATCAAGACAGACTGTGTGTCTCAGGAGCATCTCTAGCAGTTCATCAAACAGGCCCCGACAGTGAACAGTGCCTGTGTCACCTGTGTGTTTTGTTGCCGTATGCTACAACGGTGTCAACAGCATTTCATATTCAAAGAGGACATTGTGTTTCTACACGTTTTCGTACCCACGTTCAATGAAGTCGATGTACCAAGAATTGTATTGTCCGGAAATAAACTACACACTGACCTTAATAATGTTGTTGGTCCAAGTGTTTGGGTTTTGTCATCTTGTGTTGTGCCACTTTAAGTTCATGTACGCAGACAAAACAGATTAGAAGATGTTCAATTCGGTCAAATATTAAACCCAGGGGCAAACTATGGCCTTTATTTGGATCTGAACCAAATCGCACACACTCATAAATATCAGTCCCTTAAACCTGTCTGATTCTTTTTTAACACGATCCATGAATTATACTCTGTCCCTCAAACACCACCATTCCCCACCATAATCCATAATGTGGCAGATGACTTTCATGTAAATACATATTTTAAAACCTTTTACTTTTTGATATCTTGTAAATCCTTTAAAGTTTTTTAATCGCTGATTGGGGTTTGTGTTGGTTAAAAAGTCCGCTGAGCTTCTCTGTTATATGGTAAACAGACTGGGCTCTTCCGAACCAACCAGAATCGTCTTTGTATTTTCTTGTTGAGAGCCATTTCTGCTTTGATGTTGTTTTACAGTTCTGGTTGAGGGACAGGGTTAGAGAAAGAAATATGGAAACATCTCACAATTTGAAGAAAATGAAAAAAGAAAATCTGAAACCAACCCCTCGATCCAGCTCTTCACCAAAATGTAACGGGTTCGTCCTTGTGTCATTATGCACCGCACCACAAACTTTCATGAAAATCAGTTGTGTAGATTCTGCGTCATCCTGCTAATATATGAGCTCCTTGGCAGGGAGACAATCGGCATCACTGTTCACACCCTCTCTTTAACGCTAATTGGTTAATAAGCATTACTGTGAGATTTCTGTTCTGCCGTGAGTTGCTGCACTTCACAAACAGTGTTTATCTGTCCATGTAACACTGCGGCCTGCTTCATTTTACCATCCCTCTCTCTCTCTCATTTGGTTCAGCAAGTGCCTCTAAAATATTTACACAGCGCCTGGCAGAGTCAGAGCGACGTTTCTACTCCTATTATTAAAATACATCCTTAAATAATGGATTTAAAAGTCAAAATCTTTATGGATTCGGCCAAGATGATCATCAGAGAGACGTTTTGTAAAAGTGGAGCGAGAACGTGGAGAGGCTTCGTGAGCACAGCCCTGACCCTGATCCAAAGTACCAATGTCAGATTGCCCTTAATCTGATCATCATCTGCAGCCTGACTTCTTGACACAGTAATCTAGAAAGTCGCACAACGCACTGTCGCACACGGAGAAAACGGTCTTGACAGTGTTACACCAACCACACAACCTACTGAAGTGTTTGTTCACTGTTCAGCTTGACTACAATACATCACTGTGTTGGTGATGCTGTTGTTATTGATCGCCAAGAAGGGAGATAGAGACATGATATAGTAAAGTATGACTCAGTCACACACAAGCCCTTGGGTTTCATGATGTAGTAAAATATTTGTCACACTCGTGACTTCTTACTCTTCAGGAAAATGTGAATGGCGACAAATTTCTCCGCATAAACACCCAGAGGACAAGTTCACGCCCAACATTTTAATAGGTTGATTATTGGAACAGTTAATTTGGTTGCAGTTATTTAATTTTGACAGTGAGTGAATTCTGTGTATCATGGAAAGTAGTGAATAGTATATTCACTACAGGTGTCCTGCTTTCAAAAACGTAGAGGAACATGAGGTTGTTACTTTCGAAGAGGAAATCCTGAAAAGATCTAAGAAAATGCAGTTGATTGTTGAGGGACAAAATAAAAAAAGGAAATGAAGAAATGGGTCAAGTGGTCCATTTACATGGCAGCTTGTGCTTTTTGTGCCACTGAACATTGCTCTCTGTCCCGCTCTTCTCTCGGCACCATTACCGCTCAGTCTCTCTCGGTGTCCTAGCAGCATGCCTTTCTTCTTCGGGCTGTCATACCCAGGGAGCACTGCCACGTGGTGACTGCAAGTCTACTCAAGCTTGAAATCTGAGCCCATTATGTCAACAGATGTTACTGACTGAGAGGAGCGCAAGCGTGAGAGGAGGAAACATAAAGAGGTGAGCAGAAGGAGAGGAGAGACGCCATGTATAAGAGAGATCGCATAAAATAAATATATTGAAGAGAAATCTGTTTAATTGTCAAAAAAAAAAATGGGTGATTTAAACTTGGATTATTTACAATAGATGAATCTCGGGTGAATATTATTTATTCTCTCTGCCAAAGAATTTGACAGGAAACAGACAGGATTTGCATGTAACTGTAAATTTTACTGACGTATACATCAACAGGGCACTTGTCAAAACTCAAATAACACACACGCCCTGCAAGTAACACTTTGGAAAATAAACAAGACCAACATGTCACATCGATGAATGAGGTGAAAAAGAACAAATAGTTTAAAATGGCCAGCCTGGACAGTGTTTCCAAGAACATGTACATCACGGATACCCACTGGCCTCACGAGTTCACCAACAGCCGACAGTAACGCACTGTATTACCTTGACACAATTCTTAGGTTTTATAATAGCCAGAAGCAAAGACGTGTTTGAGTTGAGAGGCAGAATTCAGGTTCATAGACAAAGTGCTCTTGGTGGAAGGAATTGTCAACAAGACACCACAGCACACAGCACATAGAAAGAAAGCAGCTTCTCTTACAAACACTTTATCCCGTCGTGGAACATTTGCGTGAAACTGTGGGGAAAAGAAAAAGCACGGGAGTTCAGTCTGCTCCGATCAAAGTTCGTACACAGAGCAAACAAGGGCATTTCAATTGGACCCTGGCACAGGTTTTGTTACAGGCGACAGAGTGCGTTCGGTTGAACTCTGAAATCAGTGACTGGTCACAATGGCAGGTGGTTATCTCACGCTGAGTGTTGGCCCCGGTCAGAAGTGCAACATCATTGCTGTCTTTTAGTTGTAGAAACTCCAGTCTCTCACAAAAACTGCTGGACAGCTAGTGCATTGGATTTACTTTACTACTTCCTGCACGCATTTCCCTTTAATTACGTTCTCTGTCTTTCCTTCTGTCATCTCCGATCCCCCTCTCATACGATCTTCAGCAGCAGCTCATAGGTGGCGTTGATGATCCCCCAGGAGAGGAGTGATCGGTGGTAATTGAGGTGAGCCCCTCTGTAGAGCATGGCCACGCTACCACCCCTCTCTCTCCACACTGTCAGCAGCACGTTTCTGCAGGACTGGAAGGGTCCACCAACCTGAGACTGGGCCCGGGACTTCACCACATTTAATGGATAGAACATGATGCCCAGGGCGGAACCCAGCACCCCTCCACACACAAAATCATTCACCAAGTGACCGACTCGGCTAGTGGCTTCTGGGAGCTGCTCTTTAATGGGCCCCCGGAGCCCAAAGAAGAGCATATTGCTAGGGCTGTTACGGAGGAGTATGGGCACGAGGCCCCGGTAGCACTCTCTGACACCATACTCAGTCAGAAGTGTCCGGAAGGTGTGGGCTGTGTTGTTGAAGCGGCCGTGGTGCCGATGGTCTTGAAGGAGAGTCTGCACACGCTCAAATGGCGTCAGGAGGGCCTCTGCGGTTCCTGCCAATGCTGCAGCAAAGCTTCGTGTGGCCAGCTCTGGCACACCACTGCTTTGAGCCCGGTCCAATAAGACCCGAGAGAAGTCCTCGTACAGGCCAAACATGATGGCCACTGTGGTGCTCTTCTGGAGCAGTGGGGGCAACAGGCCCCGGTAAAGATTCCTCAGCCCGTCCCTCTGGAGCTGCCGCACTGCCTCCGTGGCCAACACGCCGTGCAGTTGCTGGCGGAACAGCACCTTCTGGATAGGGAAGGTCACCATGATATTGGTAAAAGCTGCAATGGAGCCACAGACATAGTGCTTCCCTTGATGGCCCAGTGTAGCACTCAGAGCCCCAGTAGGCATCAGGGAGCGGCCTCCTTTAGAGAGGGCCGTCTGGGGCTGAGGTGTCCGGGCTGACTCCGAGTCCATGGTGCTAACAGCCATGGGAGTCTCAATGCACCACAGCCTGATTCTCCAGCATCACGTCAACAGCCCGCTCTGTAAAATTTGCACCTGTGTGTGTGAGAGAGAAAATATCAGATACATACACTCATTACGTTGTTTTTTTTTAATGTATTTTACCTCAACCAAGGTGGTTATGTTTTCATCTGTGTTTTCATCAGAGGCCGAATCCAGGAGGTTTTTGGTTTCACTTTCTTTAAAAATGTGATTTTGCACATTTTTATAGGATTCTCCGAGAATACTTAATGGATCTTCATAGAAATTGCACAAGCAGATTGAACCATTTACTTCCTGCTTTATACTTTGTACAAAAAGACTGCCCCCACTGGCAACAGATAAGAGCTGTTACACAACTCAATGTGTTCACACGTGTCAGCCATGTCATGGTGTGGTAGAGCACAGCTACAAGTGACAGAAGACACCACCTTTAACAATTTAATGTACATCACTAAACAATGCAAATTGAGTATGATGGTGTTTTATGAAAAAGTTATTTTTGAGGTAACAGAAAAAACCTAGTGGCAAAAACTCATGCATACAACAGCAATAATTAATCTCTGCTCAGATTAAAGCTAGACTATTCCGAAATCAAACGCAAGTGTGTAAATACACCAAGTACATAAAGAAAGTTCTCGGGGAGTTCTCTTAATATAGAGTGAGGAGGAGACAGTGGTGTCAAATCTGTGAGGTCATTAAAAGGTCGCAGGACGTCAACCAAAATATCTCTTCAAGAATTCCTACACAAAGTTTCAAGTGAGTATGACCAAACCTGAATGAATGACTTCTGATGTGTAGGGGCCTTTGTGGAATTTACAAGTCGCCACATTTACATAAAGTATTTAGGAGGTACTGCTATTATAGTTACATGTTGTGAGACTCGAGTGAGGAAATTGCTTAACCACACTACATTTGCCAGATTACATTCACAGTTACTTTGCAGAAGAAGTGTTTTAAAAGAACATACAAGTCAATAAAACATTCCTGAACTGTTACAACTCCTCAGTACACAAGTACTCTGTTGATCACTTGCATTATTGAAACTTACAAGTGTATACAAGCGTTGTATGTATACTACAGTTGTTCCTTTAGATAGTAGAGTCTGAATAATGATTTCACCACAGTTTGAATGAAATCAAGAGTTTTTCCATTGTGGAAACAGCTTCCAAATAAATAGTTGACAGAACACGCCCTCTGCGTGCTGCTTCCTGGTCTCTCGGGCGCGCCGTGGCTGGCTGTCAGTCAGTCAGTCAGTCAGTGTGTTCATACACACCGAAAAGCCCTGATATCACTTACAATGACACAAGCTACACAAAAAGTAATCGAATGTATGAGTAGTTAAAGATCCAGCCTGGCACCTCGGGCTAGCATGTTTAGCTCAATAGCTACACACACGAATACTTGGTTAGTTAGCCACCATAGCTAGCGCGACAGTGCTGGGGCCTGTTAGGTTGTGATAGCACCACTCGAGTCAGATGAATGTTTACGTGAATGACAGAGGGGCTGACGTGGGACGTGATGCCACCATGCTAGAGAGAGAAAAACATTAGCATGCTATGTGGCTAACATTCGAAACGGGACCAGCCCTGGTTCTCTGACTGATGATCGAAGACGAATCTGAAAGCGAAACAGCGTCCCGCGGTGTTTTGGGGTCAAACAAGCGACGGACCCGTAAAGTGGTGTTTACCTGCTGTGTGTACCAGTGGCTGTCCTTGCCCCGGGCGAGTGTTATTGTGTGTGAAGCGAACCACAACTGTCTGTAGGTCGTGTCTGCGGATCCAACGACAGGTGACCGCAGCAGGAAAGCGTTGGCGCATGCGCAGATAGCAGAGTACATGGATGAGGGAGGTAGCCGGATTCATGGGAGGTCGTTTCACATGTAAATACTCAGTCCGCTGTAATGTACGAGTCGAGCAGTGGATGGTGTGAGCTGCTGAATCACATCAGAGTTGTAGACGCACAGTGTGGATCAAGTAAAACGGCCAGAAACAAGCAGTTCCGCGTTGTTGTGATGCTACCAGCTAAACACTAGCCGTAAAGCAGGACGTGGTCGATTTTACGACTACGGTGTGACATTATCACATCGCCAGGAGGAACTGTGTCGGTATATGAAGATGTTTGTGTGAATGAGAACAACGTCAGGTCTTTCAGCCTATATGGTTTGTTCCATATGTTTGTTATACGTGAATAAGATACTTGTGTAAAAGATTGAGAGCGCCGGTTGGTGAACGTTTTTAGCAAAGATGTGCACAGACAGACCTATGCAGAGCTAACTAGCTAGCTTCTGCTAGTTAGCCGTATTGTGGCACTTTGGCACAGAGACGCTGTGCAAGCGCAACGAAAAACACGTCTACCCTGGTTTGAGTACACAACCGTATGTGTTAAACTACAGCCTGAGCTGCGTGTGTGAGGTTCGTCTGACGTCTCCGGCTGTGAAGGCTTGATTCATGTAAACATGTCAGCGCAAAAAGACTGCGAGTTTCTGGTGAGAAGAGCCCGGGAGCTGGTGTCTGATGATCCGTGCGCGGCCAAAGCCTGGCTCATCACAGCCAGGACCCTGTACCCTGCAGACTTCAACATACAGGTAACACTACGCTTCTCCTCTATAAATCACTGATCCTACTACCAGCTCAGCTGCACGTATTCCTCTAGATGTCTCTGCACTGTCACATGTTCAAATTATGAGGATCCTCTGTTTGGTTTCACAGTATGAAATGTACAGCATTGAACGCAATGCAGAGAGGACCGCCTCTGCAGGGAGACTCCTGTATGACATGTGAGTTCCGGTGTGATTTATCCATGTAAGTGTCCCTTCCATGCCTGTGCTCAGTGGCTAATGACTCCTCCATCCTTCAGGTTCATCAACTTTCCAGATCAACCCACTGTGTGGCGGGAGATCAGTGTCATCACAGCTGCCCTACGCGGTGACTCTCAGGACAAGCATGCACAGTTTCTCCGAGGTGAGAGGAGTTCAACTCCGTCACACCACATGAAAACAGTGTATATCGTCACCGTGAGAGGTTTGATAATGATCCTGTTCACTCTGGGTATTAACATCCTTCCTGAGTGATTGGATCACAAGTGGCCGGCGCCAAGTACAGGTCTGAATGCCCCCAAATGAGTCCCGAGCACACCCTGAGATCTTATCACTCACATCCCATTCGGAGGTGGTCTGTGACATGCCATGGCCACCATCTCAATTTGTTAAATTGGTATAATTTGTCTTCATTGTAGAAATGCACAAGATTCATTCAGCCCCTCCTGTCTCCTTACTCTCTCCATCTCTCGATCTTGCTCGCTGGCACAAAAATGACATTGGACACAGCTGTAAACTCATTTGGACTTAGCAAACACAACTGCCATACGTATGTATTTGCATATAGAACTGGGAAGTGAGATCCAATCACAGGAGAAGTCACAAGAGAAGCTTTCAGAAAGCATATTGACCAGGTGTGAACCGGGTCAGTTAAGTGTGGGAGGCCATGTCGGGTGGAGCAATCACAAGATCGTCCATTTTTATCTCTATTCATGTGTGTGTCGTCCCAGGACTTTTTGAGACACTTCCCGGCCGTGTGCAGTGTGAAATGCTCCTGAAAGCCACCGAGCAGTGTTTCAACACTTTGGAGAAGGCAGAAATGCTGCTGCTTCTTCTGAAGCGCTTTCCTGAGTCTGTGGTCCAACACGGGGTAAATATAAATATGGAAACTCTTCAATTTTGACCTTTTGAGCTGAGATTAAATCAACATTGAACAGTCAATACTAACCATCTGCTGTATTTTTTAGGTCAATTTAGGAGAGACGCTGCTGGAGGCGGAGGTGTCAGAGAATGTGGAGACTCCCGTCAACTGCTTCAGAAAACTGTTTGGTCAGTGAAACACATGTTTAAAACCGGTTGCTACTGATTCATTTGAAAACGAAAATACTCATGCTATATGCATATGTTTTACTATTACAGTGTGTGATGTCCTCCCTTTGGTCATTAACAACATGGACATGCGCTTGCCGGCCAGCCTGATGCAGAAATACATGCTGAAAGCAGCTGAATTCTATATTGGTTATGTTACCCGTGGACCCTCACCTGATGTACAGATACAGGGTAAGGGTAAGACATTTTCCTTGTGATAACCCAGTGTGATCATTTCTAATATTGCAATTTATACTTGAAAGTTTTTGTAAAATTTGTGTTCATTCTTTCATTCTCTGCTCTTTCTTTTCAGGCTCTCAAGAAGCTGGATCACTGAAGTCACCCAACATGTCCCGTGGCTCCCAGCGCCATGTGATTGACGGCCTTTCTGAAAAGTCTTCAGTGGTAGCAGAGCCTTGGGAGCGGCTGTTGGATATCCTCGCTGTGGTTGGAGCTCGCTGCGAGTGGCAGGGAGACAAGGGACAGAGGTGCTCTTTCACTCTGCCTGTCAGTCACTCACTTCTGTACTTGAGGGTTGTTTAGCCAACATGAATGCAGCCTAATACAGCAGCTCTGGAATTCATTCTACATTCACTACTGGTATAATAATCAGTTTTTGTTTTAAAGTCCATTACTCAGAAGCAGAGACAGCCCAGAATATATAATTATGAAATATATTTAAAAGGCAGTGGATATGTTTCAGTATGGTAGTATAATAGATAGTAGTGTAGGAATTCTAGAAAATGTGCAAATAGTAATAATCCAATTAAATTAAACCATTTATTACGTTGATGTTATGAAATAAAAACCTAGACACCATCTTGTAGTGGGTCGTTCACCCATATTTCAACTAAAGCCTTCATTTTGATTCTAATTACACACATATAAAGTTTATCTTCACTATATCTTGTATGTGATGCTGTCATGATGACAGAATCGTTCCACATACACACACAAGCAAACACACTTACTAGAAGAGCTTCAAACTGCCTCATCCCCTCCACAGTAGCTGTCTCCAGGACGACATTTTGCCGTGATCACATACAACAACCTTCATTGTCAAAATAACACTACTAGCTATGGCGGCAAATAATCAAAGTATTTGTTGTGTCTTTGTTTTTGCGTGTATGTGTTTGTACTAGGACTTATGTGGACATGCTGCTGAGGGTGAAGGAGTTGTGTCGCTACCTTCCTAGTCTGGAAGGAGAGACTCGGTCCCGCTGCTGCAGCCAAGTGGTCATCTGTGCGGCACTCGTCCTCTTCCGCAGCGCCTTTCTCTACGTCTCATCTGTACAGCCTGCACTGTTCCAAGGTCAGCCGCCGTTCATGCAAGCACAAACATTTCCCTGTTTGCTCTTTTTACTCTATTTCCTCTGGTTATGCCCCTCTGTTGTGTTTTCTATCAAAGGTTCAATAATCAAATGATGTGTTTATGTTTGGCAGCCATGAATGCGCTGAGTTCGGGGCCATGGATCCTTGTAGAGGACTTGAGTTCGGTGTATAATGATTTGGAGCTGGAGAGGGGAGCTGTGAAACATGCACACAAGAAACGCAAACTGGCCGATGGGAGAGAGAAGACCATGGTGAGATTAGATGTAGTTTTGTGAAAAGCCAAAGACGGATCACTTTCACAAAGAGGTTATAGTATGCATCTATTTTCATGTCATTTGCATTGTGTCACCATGCATATGTTTGTGTGTCACTGTAGAGCTCCGATGACGAGGAAGGGTTGGGAAAAGGCCGCGGTCGACACATCATAGTAACCAAGACTGAGATGCCCAGCTGGTCAGAGACTCTGGAGAGCTTCCGCACAGCGAGGGAGAGCTGGGATCTACTTCACTCCCATGACGGCCTGGAAACTGGTAAACACCTAATGTGTGTTTTTTGTTTGTGTTTACACATCCATGCAGGGTCCAGTCACCCTGTCAAGGTGTCATAAGGTGGCAACCACAACAAATTCAACAACAGATGCAGACGTTTTCTCTCTGTTTTTAGATGTTTACTACTGTGATATATTCTCTCTTTGCAATTCTGTCTCTAAAATGTCTCTTTACCTAGCCGCTCCTTTTAAAATACAAAAAACAGGAAAACAGCACAAAATGCAAATGCTCTGCAGTGTTGTAATGAAATATCATAAAATGAAGAGCACCAGAACATTCATGACTACAACATGAATAATTTAACTGTTTGTGTAATTTTGACAGAGTTCAAGAAGATCTGTGCCTCTTGGAAGACAGACAGCTGGTTATGGTTCAGAATATTCCTCACTGACATGATCATATATCAGGCAAGAAAATCATACACTGTTTTCTGTTTGTGAAAAACATCTACTGCATCTGTTATATATTTGTTCTAATTTTATATCACTTTATTTGTCACTGCGGGGAAATGCAGCAACATGTTTTTGCAATGGTTTCTCTCTCTCCCTCCCTCTTCAGGGACAGTACCGTAAGGCCCTCTCTAGCCTGCACCAGATGGCTGCAGTGCTGCAGCCTCAGCCAGGGCAGCAGAGCCCCTCGGGTCAGGTCAGTCTGGAGCAACACAGGGCCCTCATACAGCAGGCCTCCTGCCACTACGCACTGGGAGAGTACAGGGTAAACACACACACACGCACACACGTTGTTGGAAAATTCCATTTTATATCTATTAAATGCACAGCTTACCCAAAATACATTATATTACACTTCAAATTGCACAGAAATTCTGATAATATAGCATCTCAATTAAAATGATTTAAATTCACTTCATCACTTTCATTCACTTCATCACTGAGCTGTTGTTCTAATAATGTTTATACTGTTTCTCATACTTTATTGTTATGTTCATATTTGAGGACATATTTTAGGTTCAGTACATTCTAACACCTGCTGTATATGGCACAAAAACCTGATTCTCTTCGGACCATGCATAAAAAATATTTGCATAACATTAACTGGCCTGCAGGTGGCCTTATAGTCCCGATATTTGCAATTAACTTGTCATTGTCAACATTTTGTCATCTGATTTTTCATTAATTTAGTGTTTTACCAGATTTGTAATTTAGGTGCAACTATGAAGTCTTTAAAATGTTCATAAGTTTTACCCGAAATGTGCACATATCTGTTGATCAGTTGGCCTGTGAGAAGCTGCTCGATGTTGTGGGTGGGCTGAGTCCCCCAAACCAAGAACCATCAAAGACCCCAGAAGATCAAGGGAGAGTCAAGGCCAAAATGAGGAAAGGTAAACACTTACCGGTTTTGTAAATCAATGGTCATGTTCCAATTCTAACTTGTGAACAGCTTTTACAAACTGATGTTTAATTAAGTTTTTGTTTTGAGCGTAAAATTGATACATATTTTCATTTTTTATATTTTACAATTGTATGATAATAAATTTTTGTGATTCAATACTACTATAATACAATGATTTCAGTTGAACTGGGTGTTCTGCAAATTTGTAGTAACAACCTTTAATCCCTCAATGATTTTAGATACAGAAGTCAAAAATAGTGACACTGATTATCGAGTGACACAGTTATTTGTTGCCAGATAATTCTATAATTTTCCCCCCATAACTAGGCAATGACCTGCGATTGCTGCCCTGCACCAGCAAAGCTGTGTTACCTTTCGGTCTCCAGCTCATGCTCGCCTGCTTCAAGGTGCCTACTCTACGTCTGTGGAGTTTATGATTTCTTTAGTTTTATTCTGGTAACGTATGCACTATTTGTGCTCGTGCATTTTTTGATACGTGTACATTTAAATCTTGTTCTTTGTCTCTTTTTGTCCGATCAGCTCCGGGCCTTCACAGACAATCGTGACGACCTGTCCCTCGGCCACGTGGTGGTGCTCCTGCAGCAGGACTGGCCACACGGGGAGATGCTGTTTTTAAAGGCAGTGGATAAAATCTGTCAGCAAGGCGGTTTGCAGTATGAGAATTTCTTCAACTATGTCACCAGTATCCTTTAATTGTAACTACTCTACAACTACTAGAATGGATTTATAAATAGCACATATACACTAATAATATGTGGTCTCGTCTTGGATGTTAGTTTCCATGAGCTCATGACTCTTGCCAGATATTGACATGCTGGAGGAGTTTGCATACCTGCGCACTCCAGAGGGAGGTAGAATTCAGCTGGAGCTGCTGCCCAATCAGGGAATGCTGATCAAGTAAGAGCCTCGCAGACACATTCCAGCTGGCATCGTGACTCTGCACACTCCCGTTCTGTTGTGTTTATGATCTAAGTAGACATGGCCTGTGGGGAAGTTTGTTACTTAGAAATGAAACTGTTGGTATCGGAGCAGGCATTTTCAACAAAAGGGGTTTACAGTTAAATAAAGCATCTTTCAAGCTCCTTCATTCAATGCTGTAGAAAGTTAAGACTCTTGAATGCACCCTCACTGACTGAGAGTTGTTGAATGTTGCTCTCCCTCAGGAACCCTAGTCCCGCCTTGGGGGTGGAGTTAAACACCCTACTGCTACAAGGGGTGCAGGCGATGGACAGGTACCCCAGGCCCCTCGTCACAGAGTCCCTCATTCCTCCCCCACACCAGTCACCCTTCCTTCATTTCCCAACCTCAAGGCTTGTCATCCCCCCCAGTTTTGGTTTGGGCCTGTCATTTTACATCAAGAGTTAGACGTTCTTTGATTTCCTGTCGGCGTCTGTTTATTTGAGCCATTGCTCGTCTTTCTGTGGTCATTACTGTTGTCGATGTTGTTATAGTTGTTACACAAGGATTATGTTGGTCTTTTTGTACGGCTGATTTAGTTTTTTTGCTTTTCATGACACTTGGTAACATTTCATTTGTGGACATGTTTTATGTGATTTTTATTTATGACTGTGAAAGATTTGTTGTATAATAATCTGGACTGGTTGATGAGCGTGAAAGAAAAAATGTAGCATTTTGTCTTCATGACTTTGTCTTTACTGCATAGGTCACATTTCTGTGTCTGTGACAAATCAGCTCATAAGAATACATTTCTGACCAGGTGTATGATTGTGTTCATCTTTTTTCTTTTCATCATTTTCACTTCTACAGACACCACACGGTGACGCGGGGAATCACCAAAGGAGTGAAAGAGGACTTCCGTCTGGCCATGGAGCGGCAGGTGTCGCGTTGTGGGGAGAACCTCCTGAGCGTGCTTCACCGTTTCTGCATCAATGAAAAAATCATGATCATCCAGTCTCTTCCTTGACTCCTGGACTGTGACATTTGAATCTGTTCGTAACAGATATTCAGGACACAGATTTAATGCAGCTGGACTGACCTCGTGACCTTAGCAGCTGTGGATGCTGTCGCTACAAAAGGATCACATCTACAAAACATCACTTTTAGCTCTCGTCTTTTTCATCTTTAATTGTACATGAAAAGTTGTCTTGCCTTAAAAGTGGATCTATCTTTTCAAAAGCAGTATGTGCATCGTTTTCCTTTTTACCACAGTATGTGCTTTTAACCACATTTGAAGTGGTTTAATCATATTGTGATATTTTCTGGATGTCAGTGTTGATAAAAGAATCACGTGGTTTTTGATATTCTCTGTTAATGTTTATTGTTTTTGTTACAAACCTGATCAACTTGTTAGTTTATGTAAATGTCAACATTAAATGTCATTTAAATTGTTCCAAGGAGTTAGCATGTGATGTGACTAAATGATTTAAATCATACACTTAAAACAACAGTTTGTCTTCAGCTCGCAGAACAAGCAAGTACAAAAAAACAAATCAGTGTCCCCTTTGCTCCTACGATTTTACTCCTATGTTCCCTCTAGCGAACTTCCTCTGCCACTTTCATACTTCTTCTTGCAACTTCCTTTTCCTCTTTTACTCTGCCCTGTGCAGTCACTCCTCTGTCTCTGTGACCGGTGCGTTGGGCAGGTCTGCCTGTAGAGCAGCTCTGAGGTTCACCCAGAACAGCCTATGCTTGGCCCTGTCCTGTGGCCACTCCAAGTAGGTGTGCCGGCCCATCATGGCCTTCAGCTGATAGTACTTGGATGGGATCGTGTATTGAGGCAGAGGCTCTAGCAGAACCAGCACAATGCCGTCAGATCCGCGGGAAAGGCGCTGGTGGCTGGCAAAGTACAGTTCGTAATGGCACCAGTCGCTCTTGACAAAGTGAGCCGAGAGCACAAACAGGGAGCGCCTGCTTTTCTCCACGCAGCCGAGGATGTTCTCCACAACTGTCTTTCCTGGCACAAAATGTTTCTCATGAAGGCAGACTCGGAGGCCTCCTGCAGGACCTTCAAGGTTGGGAAGGAGGGAGTCGTGCACCCAGTCGGTGTCGTGCTGGCTGTAAGACACAAAAGCATGAAACTCGACGCCAATCAGGTCCTCAGGTCGGACTTGTCTTGTTCTGGCACGATGTTTGGCTCTGGTCCACTGCCAGATCATGCCCATGTACCAGGGAATGTCTAAACGGTGGCACAGGGTCATAACTACCAAAATCACTACCACTGCTGGGCACAAGATGGTGGCTGCCAGGATGCCAACATTGCAGGTGATCTCTGGAATCCAGATTTCTTTCAAGATGGTGTCTCGCACGTCCTCTGGGTAGGTGCAGTAATACGCCCCTGGCCAGCTCAATAATTCAATCCCTCTGTGACTGCTCTTCCTTTCAGATTCGATGCCAAGTTTTATGAAACTCCTCAGAGCGCAGGTGCAGGTGAAGGGGTTGTAGCTGACGTCCAGGGTTCTCAGCTCGGGGCAGGTCTCCAGCCTGTTCACAGACGGGGCGTGGAGGGAATTTGACCTGAGCAGAAGCTCGTTCAGATTAGGGAAACCGTCACACACCGGCAGGTCCCGCAGCCGGTTGGCGATCAGATTCAGAGATTTCAGGCTTACCATTTTTAAGATGGATGACGACACCACAGAAACCTGGTTGTTCTGGAGGTCCAGCGTCTCTGTTCCTTTTGGTAGACATTTGAAAACAGAGTCTGTGAGACGGTTGGAGGACAGAGTCATATTGGTGATGTTCGCTGGCCACACGCACTCCTCTATACCCTCGTAATAGAGGGAGTTGAGGCCGAGGTCAAGATGCTGCAGTGACGTCATGTGTTGCATGCGTTTGCTCAGCAGCCGGAGACTCTTGAGATTGTTGCTGACCAGAATCAGTTTTCTCACGTTACTGAGAGTCTGACACTCAAGAGTTTGCTGTTCCTCCACCATGGAGAAGATGGTGTCCGATAAAGCACAGTAGGAGAAATCCAGCTGGAGCATTGGACTCTGTGACTTTGGGCAGGTCATGTGTATGATTGGAGACTCTGTGACTGAGAAACTCTCCACAGGCATATTGATGAAGAAGTTGTATACGGCCTCCTGTGAGAAAAAGAAAGACGTCACCACAATCCTTCTACTCGAAAGGGATTTCATTCTCGACTTCTGGGTCACGTCAGTGTCTACATAAGGCAGATTATACAGGCTCACATCAGAGCTGTCCAAATGGGTGATAGAAGTTTGCAGAATCACATTGATAAACTGAGTTAAGTCGAACCATTTGATTGATATGTTGGTGAGATAAAGACGAGAAGTACGGATTTCTACCCTCTGGCTAAGCTGCTCAGTAAGTTCCCTGTAGCCACCGCTCAAATTTGTCAACTCCACTTCGTCAAAGAATGACAGAGCATCAGAATACAGGCCACGGTCCACAATCTTACTGGTGGAGGCCATCTGAAGCCTTTGAGCGTGAACGTCCTTCAGGCTGCCTGCCTCATAACCCAGCTCATCACCCAGACAAAGTGTCAGCTTTTGCAGTTTCCTTTCAGCGATGCTCTTGAAATCACCCACACTGATGTTTTCTGCCGCAAGTGCCAATCTCTCCAGTTTCGCCAGAGAACGGAAAGAATCCCCCAGTGTCATTGTGCCGAACGAGTTCCAGGTCAGATCCAACAACAGGAGATTTCCTGTGTGCAGGAGGTACTGCTGAACCGACAGGTTCCTCAGCCTGTTGTGGGACAGGTCCAGATCCTCCAGGAGTGGAGTGTCGAGGAACGTCCCTGGATCTATCCCCTCCAGACTGTTCCACGACACATTCAGGCGCCTCAGGAGAGTGGTGTTTTTAAAGTCTCCTTGGTGAAGTTGCCGTATGTGGTTGTGTGACAGATCTAAAAACTCAACCCCCGGTGGCAGGTCCCTGGGGACAGAGGGGAGGTTCTGGGACGAGCGGTCCACGCTGCTGTCAGGTGATGTGGCGAGTGAGGTGAGCTGCTGGAGTCCCGCCAACATGAGTGCCGCCCAGAGGGCCTCAGTCATCGGCCTCATTATTTCCCTGGACAACAGTTAGGAGATAAATCAGTGTTATCGTTGATCATCTCACAGACTTTATGTGAAATTATTGTTTTTTCTTCCCTCATGTGACCTGCGGCATCTTCTGCTTGGACATAAAAAGGAAGTCTTTTCTTTGAGAATAAACTGTCAGTGATAAATTTAGAATTATGCTCTTCCCCCTCTGAAACACATATCACAAATGTAAGTTTCCCTTGTGGGCCATGGGTTTTATTTTATAAAGATTCATCAATAAATTCCTGTTTGAATTGGAGGGATCAGCATTGTTTTTGATAACTGAATCCAACTTATATTTATATCATATATATATATTTATTATATATTTGGATATTATTGCTCCCCTAGAGAAAAGCTATTTCATATACAAATTGATAATTTAAGAGAAACGAACATTTCTATCAATAGCTTCCATGTCATGTGACCCACTGACTCCAAACTAGTGCAAAAATAGTATTGCTACCCTAGACAAACAGAACACAACTAATTTGCTTTTTAGATTTTATTCCTTCTGATATTTCACAAAATCATATTTTCTTTCCAATAGCTTCTATGTCATGTGAACCACTAACTGTAATCTAATACTGAATTATATTATTACCCAGGACATAGTGTTTTTATCTACTTGATATGGAAACTAAGTAAGCAATGTTATTTGGTGTAAAAGTTATTTTACTATGGCTCTGTTCTGTCAAAGGAAGAATTGTTGCTGTTTTTAAATATGACCAACAGGGAGCAGCACTGCGTTTATCACTATTGTGGCCCCTTGCTCAAGAGGTTTCAAACGCTTCCCACAAATTGGTGTAATAACAGTTTGAACCATTATGATTTAAAAACCTCAACCTGTCGTCTGCATGTGGGCTTTTTAAGACTCTGCTATATATTACAAGAGGACAGGTCAGTTTTAAGAGACTATACGCTGGTAAAATTCAAATGTATTTATCTATTGTTGTTATTATTATTAATAATAATAAAATCATAAAAACTATATTTACAACAGTTTAATACAGAGAAAAACCAAAAGGGCACTAACCTGTACTGAGTTCAGATGGATTTTTCGGCCGTGTTTATAGTTTGTCGAGAGTGTAATTAGTCGCTATAGTTTCAGCAGGTGCAAATCTGTGCTAATGTTTTCAAGTCCAGAGAAATGTCAGTTGCAGAGGTTCAAAATCAAAAAGGGTGGAAAATAAAAACTGAGTAAAAAGACCAACTGCAGGGGGGGGAAGTGCATCTGCTCTTCGCGCTCTGCTGCTGTTACAGTGCATATCAACGCTGAGGGTGACAGACACAGAAATGAAAGCAGTTCTCAGACCAATCACAGATTTCACTCTCCTACATCCTCTATTTACTTCCCCTAAATCTGCCCTCAGAGAAAGGATCTACCGTTCTCGTGATGAGATACACGTTTATTGTAAAGGTTGTAATTACTTGAGCATTGTAAGAAGAGAGCCTGAGACTCAAGCATTTCACTGCCATCGACTGCTTAATGTTATTGTTGTGCATTTGACAATAAAAATCTTGAATCTTGAATCTTGAACGAGATTATATCATCACGTGCAGAAAGTTAGATGATCATCTCCGGTTCCTATGCTGGGAAGGGATACGGAAGTTTTAAGAATTCATGTAATTAAATCTGAATAACCTGACAAATGGAGTAATCTCACTTTAATGCCTTTTATGAAACAATGTATATATCCTGATGCAAACATACTATTATCCAGTCACAAAGCTGCTCAGTTTATCTGGATCATATTCTCTGAACCACAGTGACCACACTGAGGTCAGTCTGGGTGGGAAATGACTTTGTCCTAACACAACAGATTTATCCTAGTGATGCCTCATCTCAGAGCGTAACCTGGGTAACTATGCTGTTTACTCTGGACAGCTGTACACACTGCCCTGATGAACGAGCACGGGGGCTTTTTGATGCAGTTTTCAAGTGACCGGGAGGCTTAATCACAGAGTGTGTACAGAAAGATGTACACGCACACTTCCCATCAATGTTTCTAGTCTGGTCCCTCTGATTTTTCCTTGGTCCAGTTACTCACATAAGTGGAGCTAAATTGAATAAGGTCATATGAGCTGGCGTGACTGTTCTCACCTGGCGAAGTTTGATCAAATCTGGGAAGAACCGTGTGGACATGCGTCCCTGCTCCAGGCCATAAGACACAAAGACAATAGCCCGTGTGCACGTCTGTATTTTATTTTATCAGGCTGCTCATGTTTATATTGTTATCCCCATCATGGAGGTTGTGTTCTGATCTGCGTTTGACTGTCTGTAAGTTAGCAGGATTGCACAAAACCTACAGGGTGGGGTGGTGGACGGATGTGTTGTAAGTCAGGAAAGAGCCAATTAAATCTCTGTGCGGATCCATTTTTCAACATTCAACATTCAATTATTGGTTGATTTCCCCTCAGAGAATAATTCAATGATCTCGATGGAAAGAGACACACACATTTAGGAGACTGATATTTACCAGTGAGTGCAAATTTGGTGCAGATCCACATACAAAAATAAGGATCTAGTGAATTTAAATGTGCTTTCATATGGGGACTGTATCTAATCCATCTGGAGTGTGAACTTGTATTGGAAATGTGAGCCGGAAAAAAAATCTGTATGTGTTTGTGGGACCGAAATGTGAACTATAGGGCTACGATCAGAGTACAAGGTAATTATTGACTGACGAGCCTTCTTTGCAGCAATCAGCAGCATGTTTACAGTGCATGTGTCTGTGTGTGTGTCTTCACAAGTGTCATTGCTCTCCTTAAACATTCTTTTTGTTTTGATGATACAATCGAGGGATGCCTGAGTTTTTTGTTTTTTTATTAGAAGTGAAAAATAATTCACCTGAAACCCGCCCAGAAGTGTAGTAATAAGAGCTTGTGTGTGTGATGTTAGTCTGCCGCTGTATGTGTGAACATGATGTGGTCGGGAGGGGCTGAGGGAGCGATAAGGAAGTGTGACCAGGTTGTCAGATGGACACTGCAGCACCTCAGAGCCTCATTTGTCCCTCTCTCATGGCTGTGATCCTTCCTCTCCCTTCCTTCGACCACATTATGGATCTTCTGTCAATCACGGGAGGTGTTTTGAACAGAGCAGCTGCTCTGGCTGACGCCAGTTATCTCCTTCAAGTGGAACTCTGAAACAAGGTGGACTCCCTCAGCATGCTGAACCATCCAGCTCCTCACACACTCCAGTGGCTCTCGCTGTGCACCCTGCTGTCGGCGTGTTGCTGGAACAAGGTCGCCTGTTCACCTGGGGAGGGCAGGGAGATTTGGCAGCAGCCCAAGCCAGACCCCATCGAAGCCCAGTCTTTCCTTCATGACACCTTCCCCTCAGGATTCCTCTGGGGCTCAGGGACGTCTGCCTTCCAGACAGAAGGAGCCTGGGACCAGGAGGGGAAGGGAGCGTCCATATGGGACCATTTCACCCACTCCTCTGTCACTGGTGATTTGGGCACCGAGGCTCCTGGAGTAGCCAGCGATGGCTATGCTCACTGGGAAGAAGATGTCAAGGCTCTGGAGTTGCTGGGTGTGAGATCATACTCCTTCTCTCTCTCATGGCCCAGGTTGTTTCCTGATGGGAACGCCAGGAGCCAGCCCAACAGGGCTGCTGTGGAGCATTACAGCCACCTCATAGAGAGGCTACTGGAGAAGAAAATCGAGCCCATCGTCACTCTGCATCACTGGGACCTGCCACAGGCCCTGCAGGAGCGATATGGAGGCTGGAAGAATGACACACTGGTGGGACTGTTCGAGGAGTATGCTGCCTTTTGTTTCCACACATTTGGGGGTCGTGTTAGATACTGGCTCACGATGCATAACCCGTACCTGGTGGCTGTGCAGGGGTACGGGACAGGTTTGCACGCCCCTGGAGAGACAGGGGGTCCCTCTGCTTCTCTTATCGTGGCCCACAACCTGATCAGGGTAAGTTAGACTGGAGCCTGTTCTGCTGCTGGGCTGTATAAGAAAATATTTATCTCATAGTGAAGGCCGTCTGTAAACTTTGAACTTGTGCAACTTTTATCAGTTTATGACATTGAATATTTGCATCGTCCAAATGATTTTGAGGTCATAAAGCAGTGCTTTAAACACAGACGAGACCCTTGCTCTCATATTTTGTTCAAGCAATCAAGTTAAATCAATAAGGACACATTTTATTGCATTGCAACATACACAGATGCAAAGCTTACCTCTAATACAACTTTTAAAAGATCAGCTGGTATCAGCATATTTCGTTTCAACAGGCTTGTGATCGGTAAACAGGAAAGATTCATTGGTGTCAAAGTCCACCACATCAGCACTTCTGTGCTGGAGAGAAGCAGCATGTGACAGGAAGTCATGGAGATATGCTTCATTAATAATCACTTATGAGTGTGCAGTCGAGTGTTGAGCACAAGCAGAAAACAATTCTGAGTCTAATAGATTTGTTTTCATAATTACTCCAACGAGGAAGTCATGACTCTGTTCCCACTTGTTGGTTGCAGCTGTTGGTTTACATATACATCTAATGAATGAGGGTAAAAGTTGGGTCAGTTCATGGAAGAGGAATAAATAATTTGCTCCAAATGCTTTTTTTTTCCTTATTGATTCAATTTAGAAGTTTGACGATTGTGCAGCCTTTGATACAAGCATGCACTTAAAAAAAAATTTTTTAAATCCCTGTCCTGTCAATAAGTGCAAAATGCCCCCAAAAACATCTTTAAGAAATGACCAAAAGCCATGACAGTGATCCAGCATGAACAACACCAGGACCCTGAAACTGAAGCAATAAATAATTCAACCTCCAGCTTTTTATTTGATCTACACCTGTGCTTTCTTACTGATACATGCAATGTTGTCAATGAAAATCTACAATTATATAATGGTAATTTTGTTTCAGATTTTTGTGCAGTGCATCATAACATGTCTTGTATGATTTTCAGGCACATGCCAAAGCATGGCACACCTACAACACCCACTTTCGCCCTACTCAGAGGGGTAAAGTATCCATTGTTCTAGGATCCCACTGGATCGAACCTCAGAGTGGCCAGGCCACAGCCGGCAATGTTGAGCTGTGCCAGGAGTCAATGGAGGCTGTGCTTGGCTGGTTCTCCAACCCAATCTTTGGAGACGGGGACTATCCGGTGTCTTTCAGATCCAAGCATGGGGCTCTCCTGCCCAAGTTCACCCCTGAGGAGAAGCAGTGGGTGCAGAAAACAGCCGACTTCTTCGCTCTGTCTTTCGGGCCTTACAACCTTCGTCTGGGTAGGACCCTGATCCAGTATGGGCAGACTGTGTCCCCAGACCTGAGGCGCATGTTGAGCTGGATAAAGCTGGAGTATGGGGACCCGAGTGTGCTGGTGGCTGAGGGAGGCTGGTTCTCTGAAGCAGGGTTGGGAAGGGAGGACACAGTGTCCATTTATCTGATGAAGAGTTTTATCAACCAGGTCCTGCAAGGTAAGCGAAGAACTGGAAAGATCCAAATAATGTAATCAAATCATATATGTTAAATCCATTTGTCTCTATTATTACTGTCTTTTCTTTTACAGCGATTAAGTTGGATGGAGTGCAGGTGTTTGGCTACGTCGCCTGGTCATTGGTGGATGGATTTGAGTGGAATTATGGCTACACTGTCAGACGAGGCCTTTTCTACATTGACTTCAGCCAATCAAACCCAACCAGGACCCCCAAGACGTCTGCTCTGTACTACAGACGTGTTGTCGCTGACAACGGCTTCCTCAAAGCTGAAACCTCCAGTGAGGTCAAGGGGTGTTTCCCATGTGACTTTCACTGGGGTATTTCTGACTCCACTTTACAGGTGAGAGGACAAGAGGGGGATTTTGCTGAAGAAAATGCTTAATACTGGTTCTTACCACTCTGACCTTGTCTTTTATGTTGTGGCAGGTCCACTTCTACCCTTTCTCACCACAGTTTACTGACCCACATCTATACAGCTGGAATGTGACGGGAGACGGATCATTACGTCCCGTCCCAGGGGTGAAGCTCCCCATTAGACCAGCCCAGTGCACTGACTATTTGGCGATTCGTGGTCATCTTCGCTTGTTCGCATCCACTGGGGCAACACACTACCGCTTCGCCCTAAACTGGTCTCTGATTTTACCCCATGGTGACCTCTCTGAGGTGAACTCCGAGGCATTGAGGTAAATGATAAACACATGCACGTCAACATGACCTGTCACAGCTTCAGTCATCCCAACATCCAGCGCCAATTTGGATTAAAGACGAGCCCCAATGTCTTTATCCGAGTCAATTCCTAATTCTAAATTTTGTTTCCCCTTTGTTATTACATCTGAAAGGTATTACCGCTGTGTCCTGACCGAGCTCAAGAAGCTAAACCTCGAGGCAGTCGTGATCCTCTACTACCCCACCCACAGAGCTCCAAATCTTGGTTTGCCATTTCCAATCCATGCCTCTGGGGGCTGGCTCAACCACAGCACAGTAGAAGCTTTTCAGGAATATGCCGCTCTTTGCTACGAGCAGCTGGGGTCCTGGGTTGGATACTGGATCACCATCAATGAGCCTAACAGACTCGTAGATGTTTATTCTGATGGGAAAGAAAAGCATCAAGCAGCTCATAATCTTCTTCTGGCTCATGCGAAAGCGTGGAGGTTATATGATAAGGGACAATACAGAGAGCAGAGAGGAATGGTATCACTTGCACTGCATGCGGACTGGGCTGAGCCGGCCAACCCCTTCCTTGACTCGCATACGGCAGCAGCACAGAGATTCCTCTTGTTTGAACTCGGTCGCTTTTTAGACCCGCTACTGGGAACAAGATATGAGGAGAAGCATAGCGAGGGGGGGTACCCACAAGAAATGAAGGCATACCTGGAGGAGAGAGTTCGGGTGATGGGCCTTCCTGAATCTCCTCTACCTAGTTTTACTGACACGGAGAAGGAGGAGCTGAGAGGGGCTTTGAATTTTATAGCACTGAACCATTTTACCACCCGGTTGGTGTCTCCTTATCCTCACGCACAGGCTGGTTCTCAGCAGAAGAAACAACCCCCTGATCATGACTGTCTGACCCTCTCTGATCCCACCTGGCCTTCATCCAGTCTGGGGCAGGCTCTCGTACCCTGGGGCCTGAGAAGTATCCTGAACTGGGTGAGCCACAGATATGGAGGCGCTCTACCCATTATTGTGACAGCCAGCGGGGTCGATGATCAGGCTCCCTTAGAGGACAAACTCAGGCAGCACTACCTCAGGAGTTACCTGCAAGAGGCTCTGAAAGGTGGGACATGGATTTAATCTCGACCCGTCTTCATATATATCATGTTGTTGCTGTCAGATCCAAAATGTGTAGTGAAATCATGTATCGGTAGGAACTAGAATGGCTCTCAGTAGAGCACAAAGCCCAACAGTTTCCCTTACATTCAGTCCAGCTGCACCAAAGTACACACCCTCATAGATATCAGTTCCCTGAATGTAAGAATTATTCTCAACAAACAAAGGGATAGACAAAAAACATAACCTCCTTGGTGCAGGGAACAAAATGGAGATCTGCAGTATTGAGGAGGTTGAGACATAGATACAGCTCCACGGCCATTAGGGATTTTATGGCCACATTGCTTTATACTATAAAACTAAATGAGGAACCATGCATATCATAAAAACATTGAAGAAGGCAGAGAAACACTGTACAGCTGCAATGAATATCAGGGTTGACTTAATACTTTGCCCTTTATGGCTCTCTTGCACATATGTGTCTTTATAGGTTAACCGTTGTGTATCTGATTTGGAACAACATATTTAGGTTATTCATTGAAAGGGAGGAGAAAGTCGAGGAATGATTTTAATCCTGATTGTCTTCTCTGCAGCTCAACAGTTAGATGGGGTCAACCTGCAGGGCTTCTACATGTGGAAACTGCAAGATCGACACGTCCCACAGTTCGGCCTTTTCACTTCGACCAATCACCAGTCCAAAGCCAAGGCCTCTGTCGCCGTCTACAGAGAAATCATCACCCACAGCGGTTTCCCAGAGGACGACACTGCTCTGACCTGCAGGTTCAGCGAGCTGCACGAACGGTGCTCTGTGTGTGCATGGATGCTCAAGAACAAAACCATGTTGGTTTTCGGAGGCTGCCTCCTGATAACAGCTGTGATGATGGCAGCGCTCATCATCTCAGTCATCGTCGCCAAGAGAAACCAAGCAAGGGGTGAAGGGAGGAGGACGGACAGGATGCACAGGAGGAGGAGGAGAGGGAAAAGAGTTCCTGTATTCTCATGTCCGCCTGTCGTTAAGTGCAAACGGTAGAAAAGGTTGACTCTGTACAAACTGTGCAACTCACTGACAAAGTAGACCTAGGATCTGTTATTGTGCCTGCTCCATATATTAAAAGACCATGGGATGGTAACAACCATATGTTAAACTTATTCAAAACTTGATTATTTGAGCTCTGTAGTTCACAGTTAAGAATTACTTTTCATAAATATTGACCCTATTTTTTGACCTTCACTCGGTGGATGTCAATGCCTATGTCAATGATTCTAATATTGTAATATTGTAAAAAAGTTAGTCAGAGAAGACTGTATTGTATATATCAGACTTAATGTGACCTTAATATAGTATTTTACATCATAAAATATAAGTTTAGCTAAGATTGTATAGTGGATTGTATTAATTTGGTAAGAAAGATAACATGGTGTCCACTTCATTCAAACGGGAGGAGTGATGTGGGCTCCAGCAAACAGGTAAACAGTGTATATTTCCATGGTACAATGATGCCTCCTAGTGTTGCTTTTTTTCAGCTTTTCACTGTAAAATGCATGTCTCTCTTTTCTAAACAGACGGAGAAGAATACATAAAGTACATGAAATGCTCTTTTCAGAGAGGAAGCATCATTGCCAGAGAAGTTGGTGATCCATTCGTGTTTTAAAGGATGTCATGATTGTGGCTTTTTAAAGTTTGTGTGGCAAAACATGGATGCATCACTTAAATGAATATAAGTCTTTTTAACTGTCATCAGAAGTGCAATGTGCTCACTGAGGATTTTCTGCTCACTTAAAATATTTGCTTTCAAATGAATCTGTTTTCATATCTGTCTTCAAAAATATATTGCATTTCATATTATATGAGAGACAGACACACTGATTTAATTCCAATTATTAGACAATATGGCTGCATACTGATTTTAAAACCAACTCACCATGCTTGCACAATGCATAAGCAATACATATATATATATATATATATTATTAATTGTCAGATTTTAATGTAAAAATATAAACACTGTTATATTAATTAATGGTGATGAGAAAATGGAGGCTAAGACGACTGCCCTGGGGTACTCCTGTGCAGTAACTGAAAATGCAGCCTGTTGCATGAACTGTTCAGATTTCCTGTGTGTCCTGACCTGAGTAAAGATGGCATCTCTATGTTTGGGTCAGGGTATTTGTTTCCACTTGAGCTGCATTGTATAAAAACAAGTTAACTATTTCATTTTACTGCTCCCACGTTTCCTTTTGTTCTTCTACTTCCACATGTTTACAGACATCTTTAAACTATATCGTTATATCATATGATTATATATTTTTGTGGATAAAGAGAACAAATTGTAAAAGAAATGTATATATATATATAATTAAAATAAATTAAATGAATCCTGTGCTGTCCACTTCTGTGCAGGAGGTCCGCAGTTCACTTCTGCGCAGGAGTTAAAAAAAAGTAAATTAAATTAAATAAAAAAAAAATAATCTTTATTATTATTAAAGAACAATCCGTTGTAAAATAAAATTGAGTAGAAAGTGCAGCTATTAACTGATAGATGAAGTGGTGTAAGAGGGAAAAATACCTGAAAATAAATCTACTTAAATCAAGTAGAGGTACATGAATAATATACTTAAGTAAAGTAAATGTACTCAGTTACATCCCACCACTGTGAACACGTGACGTAGAATCTTGTTTTTCTGTAGGATCCTTATGGACATCACATGGTTGTAAATATTTCATTTTTAATATTACCGGGATGATAATGAAGATGACGATTATCATTATCTTTATTATCACTATTATTATAATAATACAGTCCCTTATTCCTTGCGAACACAGCAGCCAATGGCAGGAGGCGCTCAGGATGGCAATACAGATCACATGACCCCCTCTCATCCAGACTGCATGCAGTTTGGTATTAAAATGTTTCCAGTGCCACCAACCATCGTGTTGTTATACATTTGAGATGAAAGATCCGCGCCGAGCTGCTTGAACCGGCTGGAACCTCCCGTCGATCACCCGGACTGACGCCACCGACAGTTTACCTCCTCACAGCTGTTATTGTCCAGGTTGTGTCCCCCCCCCCCACCACAAAAAGTGCAGCGCTCCGGTGGGCTCGAGACAGCAGCTAACGTTTCAGGCAGGTCGGACGGCGGCGAGGCCCCAACCGGGAAGGGAGTGCGGGGGAACCATGGCCAACATCGCGGTTCAGAGGATAAAACGGGAATTCAAAGAGGTCCTCAAAAGCGAAGAGGTTAGAAGAAGTCCCCGCTTCGGTTTTTCTGCTTTTCTCTCCATTACTAGGAGCTGAACGCAAGTGACGCGTCGCTGGCTCAGCTGTCAGCTTGCTAAGCACCGAGCCGCAGCTAGCTGTGTCCGACACGGCTACACATACGGCGAGCTAACGGCACCTCTGCGGCGGTGCTACGGACAAACACACCAGCTGCCACTGCTCGAAAGCACTAGGCCAGATGTTAAAATTCCACCGAGCCTCTAGTAAATTTTGCTAAGTCTGTGGCTAGCTCACCGTGCCTTCCTTGTGTGGTCGCCGAGCTAGCTGTGTTAGCCCCTGGCTAGGATAGTTTAGTGTTGTACGCCTTTAGCGCTGCAGGTGCGCAGCTTCACGTGTGTCCCCCTCCTGGTGTGGACAACCTCCATCAACACAACCGCGACGTGTTAAAGTCCTAAGATGTGTGCAACAAGTTGAGGTCGACTTTGGCTAATGTTGGGTAGAGGGGTGTGTGTGTGGGGGGGTCAACTTGGGCTGCAGGGGCAGGTTCTAAGGGTAATGTGTTTCCCCCTTTTCATCCACTCCAGACGAGCAAAAACCAGATAAAGGTCGATCTGGTGGATGAGAACTTCACAGAACTCAAAGGGGAAATCGCAGGACCACCTGACACACCATATGAAGGTGAGGGGCTCATTCACACTGCTGGCTCACCTGGATGCAAGCTTGCACAATGCTGTACTGACAACCTGTCAGATGATTCCCTAAACAATGGTGATACCTGTCTTTTCTTCCAGGGGGTAGATATCAACTAGAAATTAAAATTCCAGAGACGTATCCATTCAATCCACCCAAGGTAGGGATCCTTTGCTGCGGTTTTTGCTGAACGTAATCACTTTCATTGTGTATGATGGCTTCAGAAATGTACTGTTAGTAATGGTTTTCTCCGTTTCGCCCTTATGCCATCTCTCAGGTGCGGTTTATCACAAAGATCTGGCATCCCAACATCAGCTCAGTCACAGGGGCAATATGTCTGGATATTCTCAAAGACCAGTGGTGAGTGTGTGATGGCATTCTTTACATTCTTCAACCACCATGCATCATCACAAAATACTTTTCTAGTCATGTTTAGACAGTATTTCTCCATGTCAGACATTTTATCTCCTACCAAAATCCATAATGTCATATCCAAGTTACCTTTAATTGAGTGCCCTTTAACGGCTGGATAACACAAGCTTTTTTGTTAATAATTACAGCGTGAGATTGATGCAGCTCCAATATCTATTGAAACAAAGCTCCCACTAATTCTAATAAATAATAGGGGCACAGCAGAGATACAAAGATGAGTGAGCCTAAGTATTCAGGTACACAGACCAAATCTACCTAAACTAGTTTGTCAACTATCTTGTTGAGTTTTAAAAATCTTAATGATCTACCCTCATACAAATCTAGGAACTCTTGGGGAACCACAAGTCAGAGGCTGTTAGCAGAGATCACTCTTGTATTGTTGTTGTACTAAACAGTGACATGTATTGTCTTGTACTTTATGTCCTCTCAGGGCGGCAGCTATGACTCTGAGGACAGTACTTTTGTCACTACAAGCCTTATTGGCAGCTGCAGAACCAGATGACCCACAGGACGCAGTAGTAGCCAATCAGGTGGGTGTGCCTGTATTTATCATTTCACCTTTGCATGTAATATTATACTATTGCATGACATAATATAACATTATATTTATTATTGTATTATCCTTAATGCAGTAGCTTGTATAAACAGAATGCTCATTAGTTATCGGGTTGTAAACGCTTCAATTGGAGTTGGATGAATTACATTTCTGCACCAATTATGAAGAGGGAGGATCAAAGTCTCATCACTGGATTTAAGGAGTATTGATCGACAAGGTTGACGAGGATTAGGTGTTAAAAGATGGTAAAAACGTTATAGCTGATTTAAAAGTCCACTGGCCACGGGTCAACGCTTCAGAGAGAGAAGGATTGAGTTAGTGACTGTGGTGCAGAGCGCTATATGCTCTTCAATGAAACAGCAGCGTAAACATTTTAAAGATCTTTAATGTGATTATGAGAAGTGGACCACAATAGTCTGGGTAATTAAACACAGCACACATATTCAAGAGCAGCAGAAGAGTAAAGCTTCCTGCAGCCAAATCTAACGCGCTCCTTCCTTGTAAAAGGTTCGATGTAATCAGTTACTCCGGTGATGTCATCAGTTTATTACCAAGTGAGAAAATGACCACACTGCAGCTTCCCTCGTACTGATATTCTTGGGAATCTGTGTATTGGATTTTTATAGCAGAGTAAAATGCACAATCAATTCCTCCACCTGCTTAAACATCATCCGCACTATTACAAATAATGATTTTTATTCGGAGGTGATGAACCTGTAAATACATTCTGAGAGCAGCACCACTTAAACCCAAGAAACATCATTGGAACTATTTGTCAGAAACATTGTGATATTTATGTATGGAAGTGTAATTCAAACTTGCTGTTGCACCTGCCAAGACAGAGAACTCTGTCTTTCTGGGCAGTGGATGGGGAATGGTTGATGAATTGCTGTAAAGTTGCAGGCGATCAGTCCACAATACATTCGTTCATTGACAAGAAATAAAGAGACAAATTATTTAAATAATTCCTAAAGGAAATAAAATAATATTGGGTTTCACTTTAGCACAGACAAAAATACATTTCCAAGGGACAAATATTATTTTTATTGTGTTTTTCCCCAACGTCTTTGCAGATCCTATCCTCTATTTGACACTCAGTTACATGTTCTAAACCTTTTTTAATATTAAAGCCTTAATTATGAATATAAATATGATGTCCCTGGGAACATTAGCTCAGTGAAAGATGAAATAGCTCTTAAATCTATCATATTTAATAGTTACACCTTCAGGCCCTTTCTTCTTTACATATTATCACTGGAGAGAGGGGACAGGTAGTGTCACATCATATTATTCTGTTGACAAGATACATTTTCGACACCAACTTTTTCTCTAGAGGGATATCCTTTTATGTCAAGTTCATTTGTTTGATTCAGATGTTTGTCAGTTCGACAGCCCTGGATTGTTCTTCACACAATTACTTGTTAATCACTATTCAGTGCAGTGCCAGTATGTGAAACTGCTGTGAAATATCACATATAGACAGGGACATGTTTGCCCATCATCTGATGTTCTTAATTAAAAGATTTCTACTGAAACCACACCACCTTCATACAAATACCATCCAGTGTAGAGCAACATACATCTATCAATTACCAGCCCTTATCCCAACGAAACGTGAACACAGGAATTGAATAAGATATAGCGTTGTATAGGATTTGTTTTTGTTAAATGACATTAATGTTTTTAAACCCAAATTACATTACTGAATTTTAGACATTTGGTCAGAGGTCCAGTATGGAGTAGAAACCTGAAGCTGGGCTCATACTACAGGAATTTGGGGCTGATTTAAAGCTTCGGGGAAACAAGCTCTTCTACCAGTGTGGTGGAAATTTGAGTTGGAGTAAAAAGATAACTGTGCATATAATTGCTGACGCAATACACTGACTATAAAAAAATCGAAAGGCCTTGTTGACTGCATCTCCTCAGCCGTGTTCTCAACTAGAGTCATATCTTCTGCTTTTGTTTTATAACACTGCAAATCATTACTACAAATGGAGCCAGTTGTGACACTATGCCAGTCTTCATTGTGTTGTTTTTGTTTGAACCGTCTTCTTCACAAGTTCATGTTTAAGAGGTGACGTGAGGTGCTGTGTTGCTGCCTGTAGAGTGATAATCTGAATAGTAACCGGAAGTGTGTGATGTGCCATTATTTTCAAAGCTCACTGTGTGCAAGCATTTTTGAGATTAATGAGAAAAATATCTGCAAAGACTCCTCGAGTGGGTGATGCAACCTGATTTCAGAATCCGTCCGGATTTCAAAGTAGTCTGAGCTGTAGCTCAGAGCTGTAGCTCAGACTATGCTGTTCAGGTGGTTTAGAATATCTTCCGAGAAAATTCTGCTTGAACGTTTGACATTAATAATATGAAGTTAGTCATTACTGTATTAGATAATGGGCTTTTGAAATAAAGTCTGTCGAGTCTAAATCTGAATATGAAGCTGTAAATCAGTTATTTTATGTAGGTACTCTAACGACTAATATTTTATGATGATGGGAAATCTACAACTGCATTACATGCCAACTATACGAACACAGCATGAAAATAAAGCGGAAATGATCGCTGCCAGTTCTTCTGGCTCTGACCGGCTGAACAGCTTTAAAATCTTGCAGAGAATTATTTTATTGGCAACCTGCTGTTGAGCCCCATATACACAATCGTATAGATGGGCCATAACTGCACCACTCTTCTGCTAGCAGTCACGTATTTACTGAGGGATATTCAAAGCAGAAGCAAATATTTCCACCCCATATATATATTTTACATGTTGTATAGTTTTAGAACATTGTATAACTGCAGATTAGAGCCTCAGCTGAAGAGTATTTTTATTCTTTATTTAGACCATTTTTCTTATTACCAAGCCAACATATTGCAAAAATGCATTATCCAAAATGTTCATGAACATGAATTGATCAAAATAAACGGTTAAACGGTTAAAGATGAACATTCCTGGTGAAAGCCATTCTCTCCCACTTGATCTAAACTACGTAGAAAGTGTTGACTGCGGTGTTTTGCCACAACCCCACTAATGTTTTCACATTTGTTCACGCAGTACAAGCAGAACCCGGAGATGTTCAAACAGACAGCGAGGCTCTGGTCTCATGTCTATGCAGGCGCTCCCGTCTCTAGTGCGGAGTACACACGCAAAATAGACAAACTCTGTTCCATGGGCTTTGAAAGAGTAAGTATCTATGAACTTGTTTTCACTCCACTATGTTGCATTGCACGGCTGAATCCTGCTGCGGAATCAAACCATGGTTCTGACTGTTTGTTTTTGGTCTTTCTCCCTAGAATGCAGTAATAGTGGCTTTGTCGTCGAAATCCTGGGACGTGGGGTCAGCAACAGAGCTACTGCTCAGTAACTGAATCTCAACAGGCCCCCCCCCCCCATCCATTTTCATCTTGATCCCTATCTTCCCCACTTCACACATACACTCTCTACTCCAAATGTCAGCTATCTGAAGGCCTGTCTCTCCACCTCTGTTTCAAAGTGGAATCCTCACCTTCACAATCCCCCCCTCCATCCCTCTCTCCCCTCTGTGTGGCATCCTTCCTCCCTCCTCATCACCTCTGCTGTAACTCACACACTCCAGTCAGTCGCTCTGTGAGCTCTTATCTCTGGTTACTTTAAGTCCATTCAACATTCCCCTCAGCACTACAATCAATAGTCCAACCACATCTCCACCCCCTTTGAATCAAATGCCAGACTTAAGACCCCACCCACACCTGTTAGTCTCCCGGCTTTTCTGGCTGTGTCCAAGAAGCGGCTGTCAGCAGCTTATCTTTGCCTATGCAGTGCATTTTATTTTCATTTGTGGGAACCTTTTTGTAGGAGAAAGTCAAGCCATTCAGGGAGGCTCTTCTGGACCTGGACCTGATTTTTACACACTTTGGTCTTGCTTCCTTAACAGGGGATTAGCCGAGTCCTAGACTTTTAAACTGGTACCAGAGCTACCATCACTCACACATTAATAAACACGCACTTCGCGCTACTCTATGGTGGTATAGGGTTCTCCAAACTTAGTATTAAGAGGATTTTGCCATCATTGGGAGTTTTTTCGTCACTGTGGTTCGTGAATGATTGTAAATGGTTGTTGGTCTCCAGGGTTGACCCGCCTCTCACCCAATGTCACCTGGCATTGGAATAGATGATGAGTTTTTGATGGCGTTGTAAAAATATTTTTTCCATAACATTTGGACATTCAAAAAGCAAAAAATGGTGTTAAAGTAAATCTAGCGCACCTAGAAGCAAATATGAACTATGATTTTATGACAGAGTCGGACGAAGCTTGTTCCCTGTTCTGTAGACCAGATCCTAAAGTGGTACTGAGGTGTAGACATACTCATTTTCATGCCACGTTTTCCCCACTTCATATGTCTGATGAACCCAAAGCCCGCCACTCCCTCCACCTGTCCCTTTCCCCCAGTTTTTTTTTAAGGAAATTATTTGGTTTTGGTCACCTCCCACAGGAATTCATTTGGATTCTTGTTTTTAAAACCAAGAGAAAACTAAACAAACAGAGAAAAATAATCAAGTTCAGCAGCAACGGAACCCTACACAACCGGTCTGGATGGGAATCGTTCCAAACGAGTTCGAAAAATAATGCATCGTCTAAACTACGGCAACAGATAAATATGTCAAAAATGATTCATCTGTAAATAAAGATATTAAAGTCTGTGTAAATTAAATCCACATGCTGTCCTGTCTGTGTTGCCTCTTCAAGACACATCTCTGCTGTGTGATAATTGACAGAGGGAATATCCAACCCCACCTCAAGGAAATGCAACAAATCTACACATCATGCAAAAACTACCTAGAAACAACCTTCAGCTTTGTCAGTATTTGATGGTCAATCCCAGTTTCCTTTCAGCCACATCATGATCTATCGAGGGACCTTGAGTGTGTGATGCTGTTTGGGATCCGGCAGGTGTTTATGAGCTAGTTTGGCTGTGCATACATTTGAATAAAAAGTAGTGCGAGGCGCTAAATTTACAAGACCATTGGAAATTGAACCTACAGGGAATTGGATCGCTAGTGAAAATGGAGCAAGGAAACCAATTTAGATGAAAAATGAGCTTGCAGAAGAACTGCGGAATGGATTATGCATATAGTACTTTGCACTTTAACAGTAGTGCACTGCTGTGCCCTTAAGTTCCTGGTTGTAGAAAGTGCATTTAAATCCTCAACAAGAAAGCGATGCCCGGCCGCTTCTCATGTTTTGGATAACCTTGCTGGGGAAAACAGGATGAGTACAGTAACATATGGCCTGCTTGGTAACATGTTGTGTTATGCTGAATCTCTCCAGGACACCCTGGCAGAAAACTGAACGTTGTTTTTCAGCATGCTCGCTTGCACCTCACAGGAGAGAAGCTGCCACATGAATGTGTGTCCGTCTGCTCATCAGCAGTGTGTCGTGTCGATCTGTGAGTGTGCCGCGCTGCACCTGCTACACAACCAATCCAGCCTCAGGTTTACCAAATCCCCCTAATGACAAACTCATTTTCTATCCTTTGGCATATGTCTCTCGTGTATCTGACATATCTGGAGCTCCTCCAAGCATCCCAGACCAGAGGGCTGTACAACAGAGAGCTGAATATGAGATTTTTTTTGGGGGGGGGGGGGAGAAAAAAAGAGCAAAATAACAGCCCTGAGATAATCAGTGTGCTATTAAAATGCACTCAAAATAAATTAACTTGTTGCATTATTACAGTGTTGAAGCCCTCATAGGACTGATGTCCCCTTAGTGCACCTCGTAGGCTACAGTTTGTTCCCGCCATGCTATAATAAATGAGGCACATTAAAACTAAGGAATGGCCTTTTAAAATATATACATATATTATGGCGTAACTAAGTTTCTTCAAGGAATCCCACTTTGTGTAGATTAACAGTTTTATAGCTTTGTTTAGCAGTTTATTATTTGTAGTGTAAAACAAACATTTTTGTGTTCTGCTGTTTATTTCATAAAGCTTTCCTGCCACGCTCTGTTTGACCATCACATTTCTGCAAAAAGGATTTCACTGATTCAAGATTCAAGATTTATTTTATTTGTCCAGCACACATGCACAGACACACTACATGCAAATGGGGGAAATTTGTCCTCTGCTTTAGACCCATCCGTGTGAACACAGCAAGACACAACACACACAGTGAACACACAGAGCAGTGGGCAGCCATGCACGGCGCCTGGGGAGCAGATGTTGGAGGAGTAAGTTGCCTTGCTCAGGAACTAATATTCAGCAAGGAAGCTTAAAATATGAGGATTCCTGAACAAAGATTGGTGTATTTATTACAGTAGCAGGTCTGGGACACGGAGCCCAACAGTATTAATCACCAGGGGTGCCTGCAGAGGGCGCTGTTGCTCAGTGAAAGTCACATTGTGTTGCTTTAACGAAAGTGGGGGAAAATATCCTGCATCTGCCCTTAAATCCAGATCTGCACCAATATGTAATGGCTTCCTCTCTGTTCCAGGCCCCATCATGTCACAAGTTAAAATCCTAATTATTTATGATCAATATTTAAAATGTCTTGTTTTATTCTGAATTAACATCACTTTACTGTTGATTGATCGCTTACTGTCCCTGGGCCTAATGGACCCTTACTGTCTTTGATTAATTAGTATATTGAACAAAAACAAGACCCTAAGATTCAAATTTGCAACTTTGATACTTTCAACATGCTGAGTGGTTTCAAGTTGACTGAAGTTGAACTCCAACTACAGTATTAGTATTTGATTAAGTGAGTAACTGATCGTGAAGTTCCCATCTCCTCTCCTATCCTCTCCTGTTATTGGCCTTACTAGCAGACCACCTGGCAGCCGGCCTTTGACTGAAGGGTGAATAGCCCAGTGTGTGGTGAGACGGTGATTAGTGGGCATCCTGTTACTCCAGGTCTGCTGCTGCTACTTGATAGCCAGAGTTTTATTCCATGTCTCAGTCGGCAGACATGCTTCCTCCCCTGCCAAGCAGCAGGAGCTGGCCCACGTTCATGTCCAGAGGAAACGCTCCCCTGCTATCTGCTACTGGGTTCAATTGGGGTTGAACGGGCACCATGTAGGTGTGTGAGGGGATGAGATCCAGAGCAGGACCGTTGGATTTCTGGTTCCAGTCACTTCTTGTTCTTCTCTGAGGTGTTCAGAAGTGCTCAGGATGATCCCAATAATGTGGCTGGCGATGCTGCTTCCTGAAGGTGAGTCACACTCCAGGTCTTGCCTGTGTTGTTGTTAATCAGGTGAAAAGATTGTGGTGTTTTTTTTTTATTTTAATACACATGTCTCATCCAAGGTTTATGATTGTTAAATCGATTGTTGTGGGTTTAATTACGCACAATCCATGTGTGGGTGTTTCCTGTATGTTTGTGTGAATTTGTGTAAATTTGTATGTATATATTTATATTCACACATTCAAACCTAATGTAAAGCTTATTTTAAAACATACCTATGGCTTTTAGATGGTCCAACAACAACAGGATCATTCTAATAGCTTCCAAATAAATACATATATATTTAAGTATAACTTTACTTTATTATATAACATTCAGGGCTTAAAAAGTTGGATTTAGAGAGTAACTAAGAAACTAGAATGGCACTCAGTGGAAAACGTACATACTTCGTGAAACCACATTTAAATTCACTAGATCCAGACTGGTATTCAGATCTTTACCAACTTGTACACCCCTTGTGTATGAATGACAGGCAGACGCCTACTGTACAGGCCGGGCCTGCTGTTACCTGGCCGTCTCAGGTTTCCGATCAGGTGTCAGCTGCAGCATGGACTGTGTGGTCAAAGAGAGAAAATCAGCTTTCTCAGTGAATGCATCATCTCTGGTGGACCAGGTCATCTGTTGTTGTCCATCTGTCTGTCTCCTAAATACACATGTTTTTTGTATTGTTTTTTAAACTCAAGCTACATGAACTATTTTCTGAGAAATCAGGGGAAATGTTGATAAACACAGAATCTCACAATGTTGGATCTGCGCCAAAGGTTTATGTGCTCTTCGTCAGGTCATCTGCCACCCATCCACAACAAACAAACACATGTACGTGAAAACACAATCTCCTTGGTACAGATACAAAATACGACCCACAATATGGTTTATGATGATTTGAGTGGCACAATTAAAGTTCTGAACAAGAATATCCAGTTCACATCGTGTGAGCGTCATGTTTGTGTCACTGCAAGTCAACAAAATGATCTTACGAGTGATGACTCAAACCTGAAAATGACTGATGACCACCACCATGTTTCTCTCTGCAGTGGTTCACTCAGCTCGGGGTCACTACGCCCACAAGCTTCTGAATGACCTGATGGAGAACTACTCCAGCGCCCTGCGGCCGGTGGAGGACACGGACAGGGCCCTCAACGTCACCTTACAGATCACCTTGTCTCAGATCAAAGACATGGTGGGTGATCGACATCCTCTTCACTAAACTCTGAAGTCCTCTTTATATGTACAAGATATTGTAATTAGGTTTCACTTATCAACATGTTATTTATTGATAATAGACTGCAGGACTATCAACAACTAAAAAATGAAGTTCCTCTGCAGATGAATCCGTCGAGTTCACAAAGTTGTTATAAAGGACCATGGTGCATTTGTGAATATTTGATTCATGATTAGTTTGGCACAGAGCATGCAAATGAGAGATGAAAGGAAAGATGAAATGATATCTCTGTGTTAAATTTTAACTGGGTTTCTGTCATTGCGAAGATGGGATCGATCTGTGGATGGTGATACTATAAGTGTATGAACGACAGACAGACCTCCTACTGTACAGGCCGGGCCTACTGTTACTTGGCCGTCTCGGGTTTCCGATCAGGTTCAGTGCTGTGTCAGCAGCAGCCTGGAGAGAAAAACAGCTTTACCACTGGAAGCATCATCTCTGACGTGGACCAGGTCATCTGTTGTTGTCGGCCTGTCATGTTTAAGAGGACAGCAGCGAGGGGCCAGGCGAGAAAAATGATGTGTGTGTCTGTTTGTGTGCGTTAGTTGCGGTGTCCTATTACCCAAAGCGTTTATGTTTTCTTCAGTTCGCTGCCTCAGTGAAGCTCTGGCAGCTATACCAAGGCCTCCTCCTCCATTACCCCCCCCCCGTCCTGCAGTCGCTCTTCTCATCCATTTGATATTGACCAACAGGTCTGGATTTCAGCTTCTGTGATAATCTGAGGTGTATCTGTGCAGCTCACGCTCATAGAGAGTTAATGAGCAACAGAGAAATGAGAAGGATCTCTCCCTTCAAGCTTCTTTTAATATGCATCCATTGTCTGTAGGTAGGTGTGTGTATTTGCAAGTGCATTTTTTCATTTGTGTGACTGTGTGTGTGTGTGTGAAGGATGAGAGGAACCAGGTGCTGATCGCCTACCTGTGGATTAGGCAGACGTGGTATGATGCTTATCTGCGGTGGGACAAAGAGGACTACGATGGACTGGAAGTCATCCACATCCCCAGCAGCCTGGTGTGGAGGCCCGACCTCGTCCTCTATAACAAGTACGCCCGTACGTCACACACACAAACACACACATTTTTGCCAAACCCTTATTTTATTGCAACTGTCTTTGCCTGAAAAGACTAATTCCTGCAAAAGGCAGAATATGACACATATTTGTGGTTTGTTTTTTGTGAATCTAATACTTTACAACATACAGCATAGGATGACACAAAGCAAAAGCTGCTTTTGGATCATAGCCGCGACCAGTTCTTTTGATGGTGTCTCTAACTGAAGTCTCTCCTCCTCCAGAGCTGACGATGACTTCTCAGGGCCGATGGACACCAACGTGAGACTGCGCTACAATGGAGAGATAACCTGGGATGCTCCCGCCATCACCAAGAGCTCCTGTGTGGTGGACGTCTCCTACTTCCCCTTCGACAGCCAGGAATGTAACCTGACTTTCGGTTCCTGGACGTACAACGGTAACCAGGTATGGAGAAAGTCCCTCACTCATAACCTAGGGATGTTGCAGAGGACTAACCCAAGACTCCCTCAGGTCTGTGTGGTGAGGCCATGACCTCTGTGATAGACCAGGCTAGATAAAGATTTCAGCCACACACCTGCCTTGAGACTCCTTCCATACGGCATTGCATACATTTGCTGAATTTGTGTTTCCTTGGTAAATGTCAGTGGGTTGTGCTGCTTGTTTGCCTCCTTAACGCCCTTATGCTGATTCCAGGTAGACATCATTATGGGCATGGACAGCGGGGACCTGTCAGACTTTGTGGAAAACGTGGAATGGGAGTGCCACGGGATGCCGGCCACCAAGAGTGTCATCATGTACGGCTGCTGCTCCGACCCGTATCCGGACATCACGTACACCGTGCTCCTGCAGCGCCGCTCCTCCTTCTACATCTTCAACCTCCTCCTCCCCTGCTTCCTCATCTCCTTCTTGGCTCCTCTGGGGTTCTACCTGCCCGCCGACTCTGGGGAGAAGGTCTCCCTCGGAGTGACGGTGCTCTTGGCTCTCACTGTGTTTCAGCTGATGGTGGCTGAGAGCATGCCTCCATCAGAGAGTGTGCCGCTTATCGGTAAGAATGTGTTGAATCCACAGTCTTGATTTCTATGTAACTGTAAAATCTTTATATCTGTTTTAATGTCTTTTTATCCATGCTAGATACTTAGATACTTTGGTCCAGGCGCATATCTCACAGTGAATGAATGCACAGACTTGAAATTCATTCAGGGGATGTACTCAAATGATCTCCTGACATTTCGCCCATCACCCTCATCTTTGGTTATTATTAGCCTTCCATATATCAACATAATCAGGTCAAATTGATAATTTGGTGAGCACTTGTGTCCAAATCCATCCATTATCTATGCCGCTTACCATTTTGAGGGTTGCATGGGGAGCTGGAGCAAATCCCAGCTGACACTGGGCGAGAGGCAATTTACACCTTGGACAAGGGGCCTGCATATCGCAGTGCCAACAGACAAAGACGAACAATCATTCATTCCTTCACACAATTTAGTGTCCCCAATTAACCTAACCAAATTCAATAGAGTGCATTCCTCTGTCAAGACCCAATAGTCCTCTTAAATTAAATCAATCTGGACTAAATTGCTCAATCTAATAGATAACAGTTCCCTAAACATTTAAGTTTTTTTTTTTTACCAAGATCCATGAATTGTTTCCTCGGAAACTGAGAAAAAGTCAAATAACGGGATAAACCCTCTGACCCAGTTCCCCACCCTATTTGAATGGGCTCTTCCTTGTGTCAGGCCCCTCCCCTTGTTCATGCAAATTTGTTTCAGGAGTTTTGTGTAATCTCTAAACCGACAAACAAACAAAGGGACGGGGGCAATAACACAACCTCCTTGATTCAGATACTCATTCCCTCAGCCTCTGTGTTACATTTTAATTAGTGAATGTTCTACTTAGTAAACGTTAGACGTACTGAACATCAGCATTGTAATTATTACCTAAGTTTGGCTTTATAATGAAATCTCAGTTGTTCAGTGGTGTTCTTACAGTACTCCCCCCCCTTCCTGTCTGTTACACAGGGAAGTACTATATTGCTACAATGACTATGGTCACAGCCTCCACATCTCTCACCATCTTCATCATGAACATACACTTCTGTGGTGCAGAGGCCAAACCAGTCCCCCACTGGGCAAAAGTCCTTATCATTGACTACATGTCCAAGATTTTCTGTGTTTATGAGGTGGGTGAGAACTGTGCCACGGCCTCCACCTCCTCTTCCTCCTCGTCTTTTCACCCGCCGCAGGATGAAATCCGTCACCAGCACCTCAGCTCCCACGCTCATGCAAATGGAAGAACAGGGAACCACAGTCACAGAGAGGGCCGACAGAATCAGAAATACCCGAGGCCCCAGACCCCGAAACCACAGCACCACCCCAGAGGGAAAGCTCAGCACCACATCATGAGAGACGAGCGGATCGAGAGGAGCAACCTCTCTGGATTTGCACCTGGGAAGTATGATGGCTCCAATGGTAAAATCCCCACAGGAGACTGCTGTAAAGGCGACCAGACTGTGCCCTGCTGCCCCGAGGACAAAAAGCCTCTGCCTCAAAGCCCCACTGTAACGTTTGGCCCCTGTGTGTTCTGCAGCCATGGCAGTGGCATCCCTGGTGTGGACACCAAGCTGGTGAGGAATGTTGAATATATCGCCAACTGCTTCCGAGAGCAGAAGGCCACCTGCGCCAAGGGGGCCGAATGGAAGAAGATCGCTAAGGTGATGGACAGGTTCTTCATGTGGATCTTCTTCATCATGGTTTTCCTCATGAGCATCCTCATCATCGGCAAGGCACCATGACAAATTAGTGACACAATACTCTATTTCATAAAAGGATTCATGTAGAAAAATAAAAGTTTGTCAATAAAAACAATTATATATATAATGCTGATATGAAAATAAATATAACTGACTTGCATTCAGTGTTTCTTACCATTGCACAGCCTGCATTCCTTAATAAAAACCACAAACAATTTAAACCCATAATTTTTTTAAATAGTAATTTCGGGTCCAACTTTCAAAACAAAGCAAAAGGTGCTAGACTATAATAGAATATTCAGGGTATGCCAAGAACCTACAGTAAATATATTCACTCCTCCACTACAACAAATGATTTTTCACATATCTCTGTTTTCAGTTTTCTGAATTGTTGTTGTAGCATCTGTTTTGCCTGCTTCGCTACATCAACAGTACAAACCATCTCCATTGAGAGAATGTAACCGTAACCCCATCAGTCATTGCTCTGATGTGAAGGTCCTTTATCATCTTTGTACCATTAAATGAAGGGGGTCTGCTGTCAAGTTAAAATATGACCAGTGGAGACAACACATGTCTTATTCACCACCGTGACATCAGGTGCCCGTGGTCGCCACACATGGTGCAGCTGCACACTCCCGTTTGGTTAGAGTGTAGAAATGAATTGCCCTTCTGGGATTAAGAAGGTTATGTGATTCTGAATCTATCAGCAGAATGACTTTTTTCTGTTAAAAATCATCCAGTGAATAGCGAATGAGGGAGCTTTGTTTGTAGGGCAGCCTACAAGGTAATATGGATGTAAGGTAATATGGAGCATCAATTATGTAGCACAATGTGCACACCCTGACACCCACCTCCTCTGAAAACCACTATACCTTGAACTTGGAAAGTCAGGTGAAGGAATGTGTGTCTGATGTGATGAGGAGGGAGGATGAAGAACAATAAGAAACGAAAGAAAAACTAATATTAACAGGAGAAAAGTTAACTAAGGTGAACTCACTCAAGTACTGTACCGGTTTAGGCTACTTGAGCTTCATTTAAGTGCTTCCATTTCTAAAAAATGTCGCAGTGAAATATTTAACTTTTTTCCACCAGTGACCTACGCTGTATTTCCCTGAACTGCTTCATAATGACCCCCGCAGTAAAGTTCAGATGTCGCTCCCAGATCTGTCATTACAACACCTCAATCTGGCAGTAGAGGGCGCTAATTTCCCACATTCTGGTGGCTGATGTCCCAAAGTTCAGAGTTTGAAGCTGCATGTGACAACGCAGGGTTGAAGCTTTGCACCAAAAAGTTATTCTTGCTGTCTTTTTTTTAATCATCTGCACTGGTCCACTTACAAATTTCACCACCAAGAGGCGAATTAAGATTTGCCAGCTATTTTTATGCCACATTATCATATGGCAAGAGCGTGTATGGCTTGTTTGCTGCAATCCACGATTTAAAAGGAAGCTATTAAACAAAGTGAATTAGTGAAAATGTAGTTGCAGCAATGAACAATCGAATGTGCAGAGGACTCTTTTTATTTGAAATCCTCCTCTTCACAGCGATTGTCATGCCAAAGCACGATGCATCTGACATCAAGTGAGAATATCTCATATTTTCTGTCTGAGGGATAAGCCATTGTGTTGACTTAGTGCTCAGCGAGCCGCAACTGCATTCAAGCCAGCCGACACTCGCATCTGTTGTCAAATCAGCCGACACAGAAATTGTAAACAGTGAAAATGTTGTACTTTACTTTGAAAAATCTCCAACTATATCCGGTTATAATCGTTGATATACGTGTATGTAGGTAGTCAGGTAGGTCCTGAATACAGGCATATCAGTCTCTCTCGGAACTTACTGAACAAAGTGTTTTTACAGTACTCTGAAGTATCCTGAAATTATCACTTTTACTGTGAAGATGTTGGACTTTACTTTGAATAATCTCTTAATATTTACAGTAAATATGTTTGATATTCAGTATGTAGGTAGTCAGAGAGGTCCTGAACACAGGCATATCCGTCTCACACTGAACGTATTGAGCCAAGTGTTTTTACAGTACTCTGAAATATCCTGAAATGATCACTTACACTGTGAAAATGTTGGACTTTACTTTGAATAATCTCTTAATCTATACAGTAAATATGTTTGATATTCAGTATGTAGGTAGTCAGAGAGGTCCTGAACACAGGAATATAAGTCTCTCGGACTTTATTAAGCAAAGTGTTTATATAGTACTTTTAAGTATCCACAAATTAGCTACTTGAAGCTAAATATGTGTGACTTATTTTGTAAAATCTCATAATTGATACTGTCAAAATGCTATTCATCAAAATGACACAGGTAGAACGATATATACTTCTTGTGGATTTAATCCAAGAAATTATTTTTCAAGTATGCATTTTGTATAGGCGTCATGGCAACAGTTTGTTTTGAAAACCGGACAAATAGCATTTTTTAATAATCCTGATACAATTATATATATATATTACTTTTGTGGTTAGAATCAAAGCTGTTCCAGACACACGACTCATCCTTTGATCCGTGAAGAGCAGGACGTTGATGTTGCGTTGCGGTTGCCACGGTGACCGGAGCACGCCGACCCGGAGTGTTCAGTCACGTGGACACATCCACAAAGTTTGTGTAGAAGCAGCAGAGCAGCCACAGATGTTTCTAAACTGATCTGAGAGCAGATGTGTAGAGCCCACATAGGCAGAGTTAAAGATGCGAGGAACACTCGGGGACACGCCCTCCATTTTTATAACTGACCTGCTGAGATTTAGTGCAACTTCTGTTTAAAACTACACGTTACACGTTACACGTTAGGAAAGATGAACAAACTCTCGGGTTAACAGTTCGGTTTTTCTGGGATAAAAAACAGCAAAACTCCTGTGATAAGGTAAGATTGGTTTCACTGGGATATTCTCAAGCTAACGGACTCTAACGTGGAATCTTTGTTTAGTTCGTTTTCTTTTAATTTCATCCCGAAAAACGGGGCGTTGCTAGTTTAGCTTAGCTCACGTCACCTGTATCAGAAGAGAATGTGTAGCTAAGCTAGCTATGTGCCTCACTGTAACCAGCACTTACACTGTGGTAATAAGTATTAAAGTGATATTTATATATGTATACAATGACATTTATCCACAAGATTAAATTAGGGCTGCACGATAAAGCAGGAAATTACACCATACATCAGTCTTTGTGGACAATTATCACCATAAATGTCACATTATTATTTAATTTAAGTTTAAAGGCAGGTTTTTGCTCCGGAGTGAAGGTTGTGGTTTTAAATTCTCCTTTATGAGCAGAGAAGGACAAACACTTCCATTACGTGTTATAGCCTCTCACCCTGCACAAATTATAAGCAATATATTGATATATATCGGACTTGTTTTATCGCTATTGAGGAAAATTATATTGTGATCATTATTTTTAATGTTTTATTGCCCAGCCCTAATGGAATGTAAATTGACTATGTCTTCAAATTATCTCACAAAGTCAGTTTTATTTACAATGCCCCAAATCAGAGAGATTTTACGGTCTGTTTTTCCAGGTTTCACAGAGAAAACACATCTCTGAAAAGATGGTGAAAAAAAAAAAGAACAGTGGTCGTTCCAGTCGCTCTTCCACATGTAAGACAAAAAGAGCTGACTCCCAGATCGCAAGCAGCAAAGACCCGGCTCCTCTGGATTCCCCGGCTCACCGTGACGTACCTGCCGTTCCTCCACAGCTGCAGACCCCTGACCAAGGTCAGGTGGGATTCTCTGACCGGGTCTACCTCCTGGCATCAGCCATCTTCCAGAATCACCACCTGGAAAAGTCTGCAGCTCACCGGCTGGTGAGTTATGGCAAAGAGAGAGGGATCCCTCTACCTGAAGTCAAAGATTGGGAGATGCAACATTCTGCTTATGAACTCGCCTTCAATACGCTCAAATGTAAGTTCATCACTTGAGGTTGGTTCGGTTTGTTGAACCAGTTGTGTCAAAGTTGTGTATGACGTTTCCCTCTTTTCTTTCGTGCTTCCCTTTTTTCACATCCACACCTTTAAAAACAAATGCAACAAGTGTTGAGCAACCCCAGTTTTGATTTATTTCAAGTACATTAAACTGCAGGGAAAACAAGTAAGATATTTTTATCCAGGTAAGCACGCAGGCATTTTAAATTTGAATTGATAACTCTGCTGAAGCTAATAGACGGATGAAATTAGATATAGTTTCAATAGACTGATGAAAGCCAAGTATAGAGAAGGAGAAAAAAAATGCTTGAGTGACCAGGGGGGATTCTGTGTGATGCTACAAATCAATTTGGGCCATAATCTCTTATCTGGGAATTGGGTGAGGTCTGGGTGGCAGAAGTCACAGGGCTGTGTAATCACCATGGTGATAAGGGAGGGGAGGTGAGCTGCAGGAAGCTTCCTGGAATCGATTCGATGCGTTCTTAGTGGATGGAGCGGTCAGGAAGCAGAAAGACCCCTCGTAGCCATGAAGGATCTGTTCATTCTCACCATCCATCCGCTGAACTTGGATAAGCCCTGGGCCTACATGTCTCACAATTTAATCTTTAAACCTTATATTGGTTTTACAGCTGTAGGTCATTGCACTTTACATCAGCAGCTCGAATCAACTAGATTGCTGCGGATATCAAGAGAACACTAAGAGATCTCATTACCCGGACATTGTCATCATCCATCACTTTTTATTTCTTCCTACAAGAGGAGGTCAGTGTGCTCTAGTCAGGATGAGGAATTTGCTTGGACTGAGGCACTTGATAACAAATTAATTTGCACAAGAGCGTGAGCTTGAGCTCTACTCAAAGGGAAAAATGGGCTCCCTGAGCTTAGAATGATTATAGCATACTGCACTACATGTTAACTTTAATCCCCTTCTTTTGTTCAGAGTTTATTTCAAAGACAAATATTCCTCCGTTTTATCAGTGCTGTTGGTTCAGTTCCTCTGGTTTTCCCCTCCCTCAAGGCTGACATTTATGGAGTTGGTTCTTCTGTAGTGTAAGGATTATACATTTAAGATAACTTAAGGGAACGAGGAGCTTAGAAGCCAGTGGGTATAATTCAGGATAATAAACAAATCAACGTTTCTTTGATTTATAGTTTATGATATAGACCATGGGAATCACAAAGGATGGATTAATTAAATGCTATTTGCCGTGTTCATGTGAGGCTGAGTCAGTGATTCAGTACAAAACTAGAATGGCACTGTAGTTTTGTACAGATTTTTACTTGGATCTGCACCAAATTACCGATGCATACACTCATAGATACTTGTTCCTAAACAAACTTAATTTTTGAACAAGATTTATGAACTATTCTGTGTCAAATCAATGGAAATGGTAGAAAAACTCACTCTCTCGCAATGTTAGAGAAATTGAGAGAGATTAAGAGATTATTCAAAAATCCCTGGATCTCCCCCTTCTCCGGGTCAGCACCAAGATTAATGTGAACTAACAGAGTATCGCAGATGAATACACGACCCCCCCGGGTGGAGGTAGATGTCTGAGTACATCCATGTTAACACAGAACAAGCAGAGCAGCATGTGCCTATTGCTCCTGAAACTTGCCTCCATCACGGGCAGTCAGTAGTTTTGGTCGCGTGTGTGATTCTGTGGTGTTCACAATGTGCGGTGACATTGGGTGCAGATGAAATGGCACTGCCTGGAAGCCAATGTTAATCGCTCCTCTTCCTCCTCCTACGAGCAGTGCGACTTTTGGCGCAGAAATTGATTTGCTAGTGACATACACCCGTGCTGGCAGCTACGTGCACACACACACACGCACACACACACACACACACACACACACACACACACACACATAGACACACCCCAAGACGCAGCGTCCGTGCAGTGCCTTAGCAATGACTGATCCAAAATTGAGCTGAGGTCAGTTGTTACCTGAAGCAGAAAATGCCTGAGTAGCAGAAAAATGCACAGAGCAAAATGCCAATGAGTTGTGGTATTGATCTTGTGATTATAACTCTTATCTGCCCCAAACAAAAAAGTCAATCAGTATAAGCTCCGTGTCGGTGGCTGAGGACACAGACTTGTCTGCTGCTGTGATTTTCAGTCACTTAAATAAATATGGATTGAGACTTGGTGAGGATGTTGCGTAGATTTGACATTTGATAAACAAAGATGAGGCTGAAGTCGCTAAAATGACAAATATCAGCAGTCGAGTCCTTTCTGTCGTCTTTTCTCTTCTTTGTCTTTTTCCTAAACTTTACTCTCTCTCTTTCTCTTCTATCTTCTGGGCTTTTCTGTTTCTTTGACCTCCACCATCTCTTTGAAAAAAATCCTCTTCACATCTGAATAACTTTCTGCTCGTTCACTGAACTAGAGACAGTTACAGTAGGTTGTCAAGGTTTCATTTATTTTTAAACCGGTCATGCCATGCCCTCACTGTTCTCTCTGCTTGAGCTAAATGTTCAGATATGTAAAGTCATTTTGGTGTGAGTTTTTACTGGTAGAAAATAGTTGACCTTGTCGCTGTAGCCATGAGAGCCTCCCCTTCCTCTTCCCCTCCTCTTCCCCTCTTCCCCTCTTCCTCTCCAGCTTCCCCTCTTTCTTTCCACTGGCTGCTCCTCTGAGTATTTCTGCCTCATTGTCTGTACTGTCCAACTGGGCTGTTAGACGCCCTTGTCAGATGACTGTGGCTGCTGTGTTCTCTCTGTTTGACTCCATGGTTCTTTGCACCTCTTTGTATGCGGCTAAACTTAGAGCGTTGGAGAGAGGAAGATCATCTTTTTTGTCCTTGAACACAATCAGATCAGATATAACAAACAGTGAAGCTGCGTCATATATAAAATTACTTTGCTATTTAGCAGTTGTGTAACTTTTTTAGTCCCTCCTCTGTGAGATTAATTTGCAATCTTGTGCACTGATGTGAAACATTGTGGGACAAAGACGTGCATTCATGTCTGGCTCTTTCACTAAGGATTTGTTGACCACAGTCACCATCAGTCACTGTTTGTTGCCTAACACCTGGATGGAAGCCACAGAAAAACACAACCCCAACACAAGCCCTGCGATAACTGGTGCCTCCTGCCTGCGTGGAACTGATTTCATGTTTCGATTGATTCATGTCAACTTGTAAAATCGGGAGCTCTGATGAGAGCGTATGTCTTGTCCCGCAGGTAGAATCCGACTCTCTGTCTGCGCTGTAAAGACGTCTACTGTATGTGATCTATTGCTGAATTTTGTCTGAGTTTTACTCAACCTGCTGTGTGTGATTTACAGCAGTCTGAAGACTGACCTCTATAGACCCAACCATCAAGGCCCCCACTTGGATCTTTTCTGCATTGTGTGCAGTGAGTGGTTATCTCTGGGGGGCTTATCTTTAGGACCCTCTGCAGTAATGGCCCCTATTGGAAACCTATTTGACCTACAGCAGCTATAAATTGGAGCAGTGCTGATGATGTGCCATTGTTTCTGCAATTAAAGATAAGCTGTATTACGTACAAACCTTCATTTGTGTTACTGGCTGCCTGTGTGTTTGTTTGTGCACATACCTGGATGCAGAAATGCTTGTGTAGCTCTACATTCAATTTAGCCGAAGTTCATGTGACCGGTACCCAGTGTACAGTCTGGCGTGATTTGCGACATTGTTAAAAGTTAACAGCATTGTCTGTGGTTTCCATGGCGTCTCAGTGAATGGTTTGTGCCCTGGGATTACCTCCCATTTGCTTCTCAGGAGGTGTGTCTGCCAAGTGTGAGTGGGCACAGTGCACATTGATGTTAAAACTATGGGTGTTAGGCTTAAACAAACACATACATGCTTATTAGGACCTGATCACCGAACAGACAGGTAGACAGTGAGGCCCTATTGAAATTGGAAGGATTATTATTATTATTTATTTTTCAGGCAAATTAATTGGCTTTTTGAGGGCTTTAACATGCTTGAATTCTTACCAAAATTTGCAGAAAATTTGAAAGTGGTGACCTTTGTTTCCACCATGTATTTCTTCTTCTGTGACATAAAGAGGTGAATTTCAGCCTCACTCCACATTACGGTTTATCCTTTTTGCACTTTTCCACTATGTAAAGAGCAAACACTGTGCCTGCAGAGTGGCTTTGGAAGCAGCTGTTCTTCAATCCTAACACGATAAACTGGATAGTGTGACTGTCCCTCCATCTCCCTCACATTTAAATGGAGATCCTGCTGTTAGCAGATGGGAGTGCACGTGATAAGTCTCTTTGTGTTTTTGTGTATATTTCTGGGAGAAGGCTTCCTGTTGGCTACAGTGAGACAGTTGGTGCTTTCATGATATGACAGCCAGGGGGATGAAACAACACCATTAGCCCACACATAGGCAGCTCTCACCAGTTTACAGTTGAGCTTTTTTCAGACTGCTTATAAAGAAGGTCAGGCAAAGTTTAATTGTCGAGCCTGACAGTGTTATACAGTTCTCTAATGGTGGCAGCGAAACAAATAGCGTTGATGGGATTTTACCCCGGGTTTTCTGAGGGTAAATGTGACACAGACTATTCACCAGCAAACACTGTGTTTGTCTGAGCACAGTTCAATCAGGAGAGACTAATGATAATGAGTATATTAGAATGAAATAAAAAATAGAACAACATGGAAGCAGTTTTATGGATTGGGTGCTTCGGAAGTGAAGGAGCCTTTCCTTCCGGAGCGTAGACACTGGTGGTGATGATGATAAGTCAGGTTGTGATTGGATGAAAAGGGAGAGTGAGATAATGGAGTCTGGAGATAGTGGGAACTCAGCATGCACCTGAAGACTTCCTGACCGAAATGCAGCGTAGTGTCATATCATCTCACGAAGCCAGATTTGGTGGGAGGCGAAGGTAAACGCGGGTTCAGTGTCAGCAAGAACCAAAATGTTAATCAACATAAACGTTTGCAGCTACATTCCCAGTTTATCCTGCTCAGCCCGCCCTGCACTGATCAGCACAGCTCGGCCTACTCCGACAGCAGTCACACTCACATTCACATTTTGTATAGCGTATTATTTTATTGATGGAAAGGACTTTGTAAATGGACTGCGTTTATAGACTTAACGACCACTCAAATTTGCTTCACATAATCATTCACACACACACACGGCACCTCTATATGTCATGCTTTTCTATCACCCACATATAGCACACAGATTTCAGGGTCCAATGTCTTGCTCAAGGACAATTGGACATCTGGACTGATGGTGATCGAACCACCAACCTCCTGGTTAGTTGACAACTCTCTCAAATAAGACTGTTCAAGCCACCACAATCATATCCAAGTAAAGTGTAATGAAAATAATGAAAGTCATACAAAATCTAGTCTGGATTAAACTAAATGCCCCGCTCCATGCAATTGTTTTTTTCAGATCCTATTTAGTAGTAACCTGTCTATAATTTCAGATGTCATTAATTAATTCATTAGCCGATTTCACACAGACACTCACCACAGACACAATAAATGAAAGAAATGAAGCAAATGAAGAATCATATTAAGTCTAATTAAGCACCAAATAAGCATTTAATCATGGGAAATTACCCTACCCCCCCCCCCCCCCATCTAATTTAATTATCTTTCAAATTAAATCACAATCATTTGGGGTGCCTCTAGGAGCCTCTCCTCATCTCTTTTCCCTCTTCTAGACACGTTCTCATCATTAGATGTGGATTTGTCCTTTGTAGCATATAGTTTACCAGTTAATGGATCGTAGGTAATTTATTGTGCCTCTATCTACTGCCCCAAATGAAGGAGTAGGGATCGGTTTCTGGGGATAATTAAACACTGATTTAAAAGATGGAACTAATATGCATGATGAATACTCCGATGCATAATTAGTAATGGAAACCGGTGTTGCCATCCTTCTACCTAATCTTGCTTTACTTTGTCTCTGCACAGATCAAGAACTGCTGGAGGACATCATGATTGACAGCTGCTTTCACCTCACTCAGCTAATAGTACGTGAGTTCCATAGGAGCGGTATTTCTAAAACAGAGACTGCAGAGAAAGATGAACGAAAAGATGGACGATGTGACTGCTGCCCAAAAGTGAACCAAAGTGTCAAAATTCCCAAATTGCTACTGTGCAGACTCTGGCTCCAAATTTGTAAGATGGCAGCGTTTGTATCAGAGATATTGTGGCTTCACTTCTGGGTAGTGGGAGGACATGGAGACACGGTGTCCATCTTTATACACAGTGTATGTTAATGTAGAGTGAACATGTTCGATCATGTGGTGTATGTGACACAGGGACATGACATGTCTTTTTTTTCATCTTTTGCCAAAGATCAAAGTTCTTTGGATTCTGAGAAAGGAGAAATCTATTGTTTATTAAGCAGTTTCTTAGCGTATATATATATTTACATTCTACCATACTTTCACTCAGTTATCTCCTCTGTATTGATGTCCTGCTGTTTCCTCTGTTCTAAAGACCTCTATCAGTACATGTAGTCTTTGACATATTACACTGATAAACTCCTATCTGCACCTTGGGGCTTTTATATTCTCTACCCCAATCAATGGCAATCACTCTTTTAGGAGTAGCACATGGGTGCCGTGTGGCGGAATGTGCCAGGATTTGTCTTTTCCATTATTGCCCTCCTGAAACAAAACATCCCATTAATTAGTGATGAAATCAAAATGCCTGACCAGGGCCAGTGTGTTTGGACATGGTATCTCAACTGTGACTACCCAACATCTTTCCTAGAACCAGTGTGCTTGTTGTTCTAAATGATACTAAGGCTATGCTACACTATAGTTGTAAAAAGGACGATTCCAAACACAGCTGTTAGACAGCAGAAGAGAGCCCAGCTACTCTAAATGGAGAGGTATCCTCTGGAGGAGATCGGCATGTACCCGCCCTACTTTTAGCATTCCTCATAAAAAAATCTGTGGGCTGCTGTTGCTTTCGTCTCTAGCAGCCTGGATGGTGATAAAACATGCGAAGAGCTGGTCCGTGTGCAGCCGGTGGAGGAGAGGAGTGATGAAAGCACGAGGTGGTGAATGTGTAAACGGAAAACAGAGCAGTCACGGAGTAGACAGATTGCAGACAACTAACATCTACTTCAGTGAGGACGTGAAAGTATACAGGCACATTAATACACGTGTGTTTGTAAAGCAAACCCCCACAAGCGCAGATTCTGTGTAGACTCGTGAAACATGACCCTGGGTAAAATTAATGTGTCTCCCTATGTGTAGGTGGCAGGTCGTTACTCTGCATCCCTCCAGTGAGACAATAAAGCCCAGACACAATGAGACGGTCTTTAGAAACCTGCGCTCACAATGTTTTACACTGCTGCCTCCTATAAAGTTCAACCTTGATAGAGCGGGGTGGAAGAGGAGGGCTGGAAATAGGTGGATACACCCTCACTGGGAAAGAAATGGGCGGAATGAAAAATGAAGATGCATGCTGAAAGAGCCCGAGGCAGATTTGATCAGAATGTTGGAGAGAGAAAATTAAGCCTCAATGGAGGATGTGGAAAAGGAGTGACAATGTGGTATCTGAAGAGGCAGACACATGAGGTTCAGTGGCACATTTAACATGAAAAAGATCTCATTTAATGCAGAAATCTACATCTAGAGTCCTCTTGAAAATTCCTGATGGTTAGTTGTACCATCTAACCTTTAATTACTGTTTTACCTTGATGATTTGGTCGATACCGTCAAGTTAGCAGGAGTCTTAGACGCAGGGGAAGCAAGCAACACATTTTTGGTGTGTTGTATGTTATATCAAATGTATTATTTAAATATAAAACAGCACATTTTAACAATACTGCAATAATAATGATTACTGTGATCCTCTCTATCTGTCCTCCATATTTACACTATGAATTCCAGTTGCCTATCTTTATCTATAAAACTCCCCTGTCTCATAATACCTAATTAGATGTTTCCATTGACTGCAGTGATTCATTGAACTTTATTTTGTAATCTTTATGGTCATGTTATAAAAGTGAAAAAAGTGTGCAAATGCGTGCAAGTAAATTTTTCATGTCGTGGACGTGAATCTAAAATTACATCAGGGCTGCAGTGTTTCCTGTGGGAAAGTTTCCCCTCAATGGGACGCTGTTGCCAGGCAAATCTCCGAGAGGGAATTTTCTCACAGCCGAGGGTTTAACCACGGTAAAGGGCAAACAAAACTCGAGCGAGGGGGGGGGAGGGGAGTGCCACAACCTGTTTCAGAAACCAGCCCTTCCAAAAATGAAAATTCTGAGCCTCTGGAATGAATAATAAGCTCTGACTAATTCCAGAGCTGCAACTGAAACCCTTGTAGTGTTCATGCCTCTCGGACGTGAGGATGCGGCAAGCTGTTGCTGCTGTGGAACACCATCTGCCACAAATTCAGCTGGTGCCCTCCCACCCTCAGGGACAGAGAGGTGGAGAGAGATATGGAAGCATGAACTTGGAAAGGAGAGAGAGAGAGAGAGAGAGAGAGAGAGAGAGAGAGAGAGAGAGAGAGAGAGAGAGAGAGAGAGAGAGAGAGAGAGAGAGAGAGAGAGAGAGAGAGAGAGAGAGAGAGAGAGAGAGAGAGAGAGAGAGAGAGAGAGAGAGAGAGAGAGAGAGAGAGAGAGAGAGAGAGAGAGAGAGAGAGAGAGAGAGAGAGAGAGAGAGAGAGAGAGAGAGAGAGAGAGAGAGAGAGAGAGAGAGAGAGAGGTTGAGGGCTGAAGGAGAGAAATAATTGTAACAGAGGAGAGACAGAACTCCTCCTATGTTTAATAAGGTAGCAGGGGTGGGGTCATGACAGGAATCCTTGAGCTTCTATGCGCATGTATGTTAGTTTTATGAAAAATGAATAGTTTAGCCTCTAAGTCAATACAATAAATACCATCACTGCACTGTACTCCTCATTAGGTCAACAAAACACAGCTCTCTCCAGCAAACTATGGTACATTTAAATATCTGCAGCATGTGCAGCTCACTTTGCAGATGTAACTGCTGAATAAATAAAAGCTTGATCTTCAGCCTTGTTTTTGAAAATTCCACATTCTTCTATGCAGTAATTTTTCCAATGCTGTCTCATTAAAACAGAAGTCAGCAATTAACTGTAAGTTTTGTACCTCTGCTCCAGCCAGATGATCAGATGGGCCTCGTTGCCGTCATGCTGTTCGACTTCCAGGACAGGAAGTTCCTCCCACGAGAACGGCAGAGGGAGGACGAGGTCATACAGGAAGTAAGGGAAGTGGAGAACTACCTCCTCAGGTGAGGAAAGTAAAAAAAAAAACTAGAAGCACAAGATGAAAGAAAAAATAATGCAAGCTTGAAATTATAAAATGTTTTGTCAAACTGAGAAAGAAATTAATTGTTGTGTATTTGTTGGACGTAGGTTGAAAACCAAGCTGGCCGCCTCTCTGGCCCGATGCAGGATCAAACTCAATCTCTTGTCCATTGAGTGTTTCCTTCCGGAGAGCGTGAAGATGAAGCAGCAGAGATCAAGCAGCCTTCCACTTTTTACATGGGTCAACACGCTAAAGACCAGGTCAGCTGAAAACGCCCCCACCCCCCCCCCCCCCATACACAAAACCACACTGAGTGCCCACTCACCCCCACAGAAGTACATTACGTACATACCTGTACATAAACACAGGAATGTGCTGAAGGGGAAAAATACCTCCACCTACATTCAAACGCAAACCTGGGCTGCACCCCAATGTTTTATGGGCTAGGTGCCCAACTGACATCCAATTAAACCACCAGACTATACTTGTGTGTGTGTGTGTGTGTGCGTATGTGCGTGTGCGTGTCTCTGTGTGTCGCTGTGTTTGTGTGCTAATGTGAGTTCTTGCACAGGCTGATTCGGTTAGGTGTAAATCCTGCTGCTGTGGACAGATTCAATCAGCAACAACCCTCAGCGAGCTCTGGGACTGTAAAGGTCACCTATTGGGATGAGTGCTGTGTGTGTGTGTGAGAGAGAGAGAGAAAGAGAGGGTGGGAGAGAGAGAGAGAGAGAGTGAGAGAGAAAATAGGAATAGAGTAGAAGTGTGCATCTTAATGGTTTTTACTGAAATATTACTATTAAAGTATTTTAAAAGGCCACATAGCGATTCTACTCATTTTCTCATTCAGTCATCATAATGAAATCTCAAATGATCTGATCTCTTCTCACTTCGGCTTCTAGTCTTGACGAGGTCCGAACTGAGCTGGAGAGTTTAGGACTCTCGCAGGTGAAGTCGATCAGACAGCTGGAGGGCCAGACCTTCTGCAGGGATCCCCACTGTGCCGATGGGCTGGTATTCCCTGCTCAGCTGAGACCTCAGCTGTATTCCACCGAGCTGCTTCGCCACCACAAACTCGTCATCCAGGTACAAGCTGCACGGAGAGAGGAGGTGTCTGACAAACTTAAATATGGGTTTGAATAATCTGCCCCATCCATCCCTGTCTCTGATATTTACGATTTCACTGCGGTAATCGACTTGCTCAAATTGCTTATAAGACTTTTGTCCTTTATGCCAACTAAGATTAGTTTGCTGAGATACAAATATTTCACATCACTTCCTCTCATCTGGCCATACTTCACCTTGAGCCATAAAGAATTCCCCAGTGTAGGAGCGGGTGATAGGTTTAATCATTTAATTTCTACTCCATTAAAGTCAAGCTGCCGAACAAATCGTAGGCAGCACACAACCGCAACACAATTAAATCCGATTTTGCAGCCAAATTCAATCAAATATTCAGAACCATGGCCTCATTCATCACCTCCCCGTTTCTCCACTGCTCCTCTCTCTGGATTTTATGGGTTTCCATCACACTATCTCTCTCCTGCTCTTTCTAAATGTCATTGTTCTTCTCTCCATCCTCCCTGGTTTGTCTTTCCTGACAAACTTTGTGATCTGGGAGATAACTACAGAAACTCGACCCGACCCTCTGTCTCCACAGGGACACGTTCAGTAATGTTTCTAGAGGACATCTGATTGAAGGACATCTCTGTTGTAATGTGACTGCTCTCTTATTTCTCCTTTTCTACTTTAGTTCTCCTATATCTCTACTTGCCTCCCATCAGCACCTGCATTTAAATAGCTGCTCCTCTCTCATCTATTTCCATCTCAGTTCCACAGTGGAACTCTTCTTCCTACCTCCTCTTATCTCAGTTTGTTTCTCATTAGTTTCCAGAGTGTTGCCGAAAACCTGGATCTTGAAGTTTTAGGTTGAAATCTGTTGGTCTCCTCTTCAAACCTAATGCTTTTACTTAATGTGTCTGTAGGATAAGTCCTGCTGCCTGGGCCCAAATGCAGCGTGCGCCGTGTTACCAGAGGAAGGGGATGTTCTCATGGCCGGCTGCTTCTCCGGTCTCACCGTCTCCCATACTGCTTCCCTTATTGCTGAGAAACACAAAGCCAACAACAGCAACAACCAGCCGACAGTTTATGTTTGTGTCAGCAATTGCACCGACGCTCAGATGGAGGATCTGCAGCAGATCGTCTCCGCCATGGGATGCAAAAGTAGGCGGAGGCTCCATCCACTCTAATACCTTTTAGTTTTAAATCGCATCGCTCTGATTTGTTTGCCTGACGTCCACACTACTTTGAAGTTTTCAAACACCTATGGAAACTTTGGAAATGCTGAAGGCACAGTTTTAGACTGAAAACTGTGATTTAGGGTGGTAAGGCAGAAACTGAGATCTTTGGATATTATGACTCTGTCATCCTTGTTCGCTTCCTGTTTGAAATCAGTCCTGTTCATAAGTAACATATCCACGTTGCCATCAGTCCAAGAAACCTAATTCCTACTTTTTAATTTTCACCGTTGCTGTTTTTTTGATTGGAGGATTTTATGTTAGACTGGATGAAGATTGCTTCTGATAGGGAGCTAAATGCCTGTCTGGATGCAGCTTGTTTAAAACTAATTTGTATTATCTACAAAAAAATTATAATTGGACATTGTGAACTGACTTTAAGAATTGAGTAAATGTGTGTTATTGATTATGTGGTTATCAATCAACTGTATCTGCATGTCACTCAGACGTGAAGCTGATGCCAGTGGTCTTCCAGTCTGTGGGCGCTGCTGACAAGCAACTGCAGAAGGTGCGCGTCATCCTGTTGACTCCCAGGTGTTCTGTGTCTGCAGTTAACAACCCCATTGAAATCATACTACAAGAGAATGGAGGTATATAGTGATCAATGCTTCAAATCCACATTCACATGCAGCTCACTCTTCTCAACCTTCTGAAATGCTTCTCTGTTTTCTCAGACACAGACCTGCTGCAGGACTTGTCCCACTGCTCCATAGCCCCAAGCAAACTCAAAGCTCTGGTAGCAAAGCAGAGGGAGGATATTGGTCATGCCCTGAAGTGTGCGTGTTGAACCACCCGCACACAAACACACACACTCACACGTACTCAGCCGCACACCCCAGGTGATGTCTCGAGCATCTAGCTTCCCCTAACCTCTGTGACACAAAGAAGCTGATACTTCCTAATTGTCTAATCTCGTTTGCCATCAGTCTGAAGCCTGTGGTATTCCTGGGAGATCTTCCTAGGTTCAATTAAGGAGGGTGATGTTGCTCCGCGCTAGTCATTTCACAGTCTACTGCAGCATTCCTTGCATATTTTAAACAACTGATTAGTATTTCTGCTTCGCACTACATTTATCATGTTGAATGGACAGAAGGACCCAGTTTGTTAGTTCATCTGACATGTAGACCCATGTTACTGTTCACAGCCTTTCTGCTCATTTGTATTCGAGATATTTTATTTCATTCCAGTCAGTGGCTTGTTAATCAGAGTCCACGGGCCACAGTCATTAGCTCCAGTCGTTCTTTTGTTGTTCTGTGCTTCTCTCACTGTGTGTTGGTTCAGGTTCATGTTCATCAAGCAGGTGGAGACTTTCTGTTCAGAGCAATGAAATCCAGCACATTCAAATTGCACTGTCATCGATTGGGCCTCTCTACATTTTTGCTTGTGTAGATACTTTCCAATAGGACTGTTAATTAATGGCGGGTGTGTATTGAGTACTTGTGGCTTGGTTGAGTCGATGGTCTTACACACACACACACACACACACACACACACGCAAAGAGACACCTCCATAGCCCTTAATTTAGCCCTTAACATAGCCCCACCTCAGCTGTGAGGTGGGTGTGTTGTGCAGCAGGACACCTGAATGACAAATCCCCTTATCGACTCAGTCCCGCCTCCTGACAAGCGATATTTCAAACATTTGTTTTGAGCCGATCTGCCACATTTGAGCCGGTTCTATTTGTTATCAGCTTAGTGCTTAATGTTTCTGTCTGAACTGTAATTACTGAGTAAGAGAGAAATCAAATAAAGGAAATCAAACTGCAGACAGTCTCACAAATCTACAGCCTCGCAAATCAACAAGCAAGCAGCAGTTGAATAATAATTAGCAGTGTACGGACGTAAACGGCAGAAATTGATATTTTATACTCCCATTCCTTCAAAGGGAAGGAGCTCAGTTTGAATATACAAAGTTAAATGTCATGAAATGAGAGGAAGACACTTTATAACTGATTGTGTGCGAGCTTATTTATTCCTCATGGTTTAATTGGAAATGAAATGAGTTTGTTGTTTCATGGTGTGGTGACAGCTGTATTTGTATGTATTATATCATGTCACATGTTTTCTGATTCTAACATTAAGTACAATATGTTTGTATGCAGTCCCCAACGTTTTAGCAGTGGTATACTCTACCTGTTCTTCATACCCAGCGGAAAATGAGGGGGTGGTGAGAGGAGCCCTCGAAGAAGCCAGGGCCCACTCTGAGCAGTCGGGGAAACCAAAACAAGTAAACTTCAGGTCAGCCTCTGCACCCCTGGTGCACTCTGTGTATCCGTCTCTTTCTCTGTCTTTCTCAGTCTGTTTGCCTCGCTGTCAGTCAGCCTGCTGAGTTGTTTGTCTGTCTCCTTTTAGACAGGCTTCTGTCAAAGTCTCAGCACACCTGAGTCTGGTGCTGAAGGAGATTCTGTGAAAATATAATCAAAGGTGCCACGTTATGTCTGTAAATGCTGTGAAAAGGGCAGACATTTATTTTTCCGACAGTTGCCTTCACACAAACATACTTTCTTGTTTTTCACAGTTTTTTTTTTTGTGTGTTGGTGTGGTTTGAAAAACTTCCGACCTATTGAAATCAGCCATTCCTGTAGACTTGAATATACTGACTACTCTGCAGTGAGCTTGCCTGGTGTGCCGCCTCAGGCGAGCATTAATAACACACATGTATTGTTGCTGCTATGAACCCCAGTGGCTAAAAATAGACAAACAGTGCTCTTGTGCATTATTCAACTGAAAAAAATCAATGTATTAGTCAATCGACACAAAATTATCTGTAAGTCATTTGTAAAGCAAAGGTGCCATAAATTGCAGGATCTATCTTCTTTAATGTGATAGTTTGATGCTGAGACTCGTTATTTTAATTGTGGATCAAAAACCACATTTACAGAAATTACAACATCATTTTCCAACATGGGAGAGGCGGTGGTCTAGTGGTAGAAACTTGGACTATGGACAGAAAAGGTCTCTGGTTCGTCTCTGGTTCGACTCCACGGAGAGACAACAAAAGACGAACCGGGATTGATATGTCCAAAAATCCAAGAGTCTCCCTACCCTGTCTAGTGCCCCTGAGCAAGGCTGTACATGGCTGCTCACTGCTCTGTGTGTCCTGCACCAGATGGGTTAAATGCAGAGGATAAATTTACCTACCATTGCATGAGTGTGTTGTGCATGCCTGTGCATGTGTTTGGTATAAATAAACAAATCTTAATCTTAATAATTAAACACATAATTAAATAATCATCCAAATGTTAATCAGTAACGAAAATAATTATTTGTTTCAGCTCTAATGCATTGTCTTATTTTATGTGTCCATTTTTGTATTTGTAGCTGTGTGTAGTTTCATATAGTTGAATGCGTTTTTCCGTTCGTGTTTGTGTGTGTTTGATCCAGACTCAGTCCAACCCCGTTCAGCTCTCCTGACAATCCAGACAGTCCAGAGAAGAAAGATCCCTTCTTCACGCTGGAGGTCTCAGATCAGAGTAACGGCTGCTTCCTGGCTCTTGTCACCAGAGAGGTAAACATCTAGCCTGACGTTGTCAGACTCACAATTCTAGTCAGAATGTGAGTCTGAGACCGCTCCATTGGGCTGTGATTATGGGGCGTGTTTCAACTGACCAGGAAATAAAATTCCTCTTCGCTCAATTGGATAGACCTACAACCAATCAGAGCAACGTAGTATGTGACGTATGTTAAGCAACGCTTAAGCAACGCAGAGTTATTTACTAACGCCGGGCTCACACCGGACGCTGAAGCGACCCTTCAGCGCAGCGTCAAGCCTTAAATAACAGCTGGCTCCCATCCACTCCCATGTTAAAACTTAGTGCTGGTCACACCGGAGGCTGAAGCACCGCGCTGCACCAAGGCTGCCTCGCGCCGTGCAGAGATCGTTTCGGCGTCGAGTCTATTTTTTGCGCTTGACTCGAGTGTATCGCACCAGGAAACACACTGAAAAATGATCTTAAACTATATTGATGACATATTTTATATGATATAAATGATCAAAATGCATCCCATACTTTGAAGTCCCCTTCTGTTGTCCTGGAGTTTTAATTTGACCAATGACATTACTAAATGTCCCCCTCTGCCCATCCACTACAGACACACAAGCAGTGATACAGATACAAAGAGAGAGAGAGGGGGGCTATGTATTCTCCACATAGGCTTGAGTGGAGAATACGTAATTTACCCTCGGCACCCGACATTTAACGGAGCAAACAGCGAAGTTCTTCAACATGGATGACATTAAATTAATAATTGAAGTGGAGAAGTGCTGTGAGTTGTATGATCCTCGGAACATGTTGTATAAAGACAACACCAAAAAAGACAAATGTTGGGACGCTGTTGCTGTTGTTGGAGCAACAAGTAAGTATATGCTTTTAATCCACTGGATCAACGGGTGATATTATTAGAGCTGCCCGGCGGTTCAGCGTCGCTTCAGCGTCCGGTGTGAACAGCCAAGCGGCGGCGCGATAGGGATTAGCGCGGTGCTTTGGTGTCGCCTTTGGTGTCGCCCACAAGGGCACTTTGATGACGTGGTTAATTACGTTACGGTTGATCATCTGTCCATCATCGTATGAAGCCCGCCCTGACAATCTGATTGGTCCGGTCGGGCATAATTTCATAGTCCAGACCGAACTTCCCGACCTCAAATGTTGTGGGCGGGGCTAAGTTCGTCTGGCATCCAGGCTAGTAAACATCACCAAGTCAAAAAGAAACTTCACAGACGTTGTTAACAGTTGTTAACACAGATAAAATGGTCGATTTAGGGTTTTAAGTAGTGACCACAAGAAAGGAACTCCCCAGCTGAGCTTCACATTATGTAACGTGTGCCAATGTGACAATTTCTAAGATGCCGTTTCTCCATTTGCCTCCAGGTTTCTACTTAAAAAAATGCACTAATTATGAATCTACATGACGTCGGAGGACTACAAGATGTTTTTCCTTTTTAAACAGAATTTGTTGTTGATTTTAAAATCCTCAAAAAACCTTCAGTCCACTGCAGCTGCTGCTGCTTTCAGTGAGTGCAGCCAAAGAGACAAGCAGGGACAAATTTAGCTCATTAAGCATCCGGCCCTGGCGAACTGCCTGCTCTCCAGCGGCAGCAATGTTCTGACACTAGCACTGGACCCAGCCGAGGGCTTAACCAGTGTGATACCAGGGTGTTATTCAGTTGACTGTTGACTGTTGAGCTTACAAAGCGCTGTGTGCAGAGAGAAGATAGTGAATGTGAGTATAGTTTCTCACTCTCACACAGTATACTCTTAGCTGAAACACTGACTGATCATTTATTTATGTCTGCTGGGACATAAACGCTCCTGTCCTTCACACGCTCGCTTCTGAGCATCAAAGAGTTGGCTCTCACACGAACAGAAAACAGATACAAGGTGAAATAGGTTTAATTGGTGAACTGTGAGGCAATTTTTATGAGGCAGCTATCGGTCAAAAAGCAAAAGTATTCACTGGGAAACTGAGGCAAGTGCAGAAGTAGAACCATTAGACTGGTACACACTGACCTTTACATCTGGTGAAAGAATCTGAGGCAAGTGCAGGAGTAGAAACCTTAGAATGGTACACACAGACGTTTACATCTGGTGAAAGTGAGCATCACAGAATGTGACGGGAACTTGGTCAAACCCTTGAGAAGGAAAAAAAATAAGAGGAGGAAAGAGGTTTAGAAGAAACCTAAATGTTGGGTCATAGATGGAGGTGTTTCAGCTGAGAAGAAGGTTGTGGGACGAGTGTGAATGAAAACTGAAATCTAGTAGAAATCTGAGAGGATAGAGGAGAACGTTATCTGGGTCAAATTTAGAAATAGAAAGAAGCCAAGTTAGGGAGGATGAGGGGATGGGAGGAGCGAGAGAGAAAGAGATTGAAAGCATGCAGCTAAAGATCTAGATGTCGGCCTCATTTGTTTGTGTTTATGTCAGTAGAGGTGTTTAGGAAATTACTTGTAAATATTAGATACGGCAGCCAGTCCTATGTCGTCTTTGGAGGGATTCAAGTATGTTGCAGCAGATTCAGAAATGTCAGTGTCTGAGAGGAGCCTTCAGATCCAACGCTGATAATTGGGACGCACGCTGTCTTTGACTCCACTGTGTTGTCTAGTTAAAGGCTTTCATCGCTCTCTCTCTCTCAGTCCGCCTTTTCAGCCAAACTCGTTTCATCTCGACTACACTTTAACCTTCCTCTCTCTGTCTCTCCCTCTCTCATTACTCACAGTAGACTGTTACAGGCCATGAGTCTAGATGAAGATCTACAGGGTTGGTAAATGTGCTTCAGCGAATCTCATCATCTGGTCCATGTGGCCGGGCTTCCCCACGTCCCCCATAATCCACAACAACGTAGCCATCTTTATGACGTTCTCCCTCCCATTAGGAAACCTGTGCAGGGTTATTAAGCCATCTTACCCCCACTGGGTGTGTCGGCGCTCCCTCTCGCTGCATGTGTCTGTTTGTGTCTGGCCATTCATCAGGTTTTATACCTCCACAGACAGGAATGAAAAGACAATCAAACTGCTGTAATGGCGCTTCAAACAGGGTTTTTTTTTTCTCCTTACCTCCAATAAACTAAGCTAATCAAAAGTTATTGTGGCACTGTGAAAGGTGCCATAAAAATAGCAATTATATAAGTGTTTGAATGCTGTCTGGCCTCCATCGACTGTCGGAGCGGCGCGTGTCTTTATGAGCCTTCGATACAAGAACAGCTGGGCACAATAAAGACGCTCCAGTGGCGTTCAAGTCATTTTTTCATTGGTTAAGCAGATTTTCCAAAAATTGAATAAAGATATAGCAGGCATAATGATTTTAGACAAGCTGAAACAAGAATGGGTTTGCGACGGGCTACGGTGTGACGGATTAGTTTGGCAGAGTGTCGTATTAAATGAAAGATTTACAAAGTATGGCATCGTTGGTTAGTGGGGATGGAGAGGGAGCAAGATATACAGGGGTGGAGTGGAGAAAGGGAGGAAACGGAGTGCGCCTGTTGAATAATTCAGCGTCCCCTGTCTGTATGAGTAAGCATCAATGAAGTTCAAGGCATCCACCAAAGACTGCATTACAGTAGTTCTTCTGAAACATGTTTACCTGTGTGTGCCAGAGTGGGCCGACAAACCTACGTGCACACACCACGTAACATACACACTCCTTGAATGCAAAGACACATTTCATATATGCAGATGCACCTGTGTATACGGAATTACAGATTGCCTATACAAACATATAAGTTGTTTGTCATAAAACGTGCAGGCAAACACAAAAGCACAAAAGACACACATAAATCCACAGGAGCTGCTCGTCCCTGCTGTGTACACTGCACTTGTGAATAATTCAGACATCGAGGGGAGCAGTGGCTGCTGTGGGCTGGTGCTGAGACAGCAGGTGACCCTGCAGCCAGCAGCAAGGACATGGTGGCTCTCCTCTCTCCACTGTCCCCGCATCCTATCCTGTCCTCAAATGAATATGTTGGTATCTCTATAAAATATGAATAATATGATTTTCCTTAACATTCAAATAATGTGGATCAGGATTTCCGCTCATCCTGGAAAACCTAGAAATTTAGAGAGTACTTCTCCAGTCAATGAAACTGAATTAAAATGGAAATAAACTCTTGTCCTGGATTATAATTTTTTTTTAATCTTAGCCCTACACCCTGATGATCCAGTTAGTTTTAGAGCAGATATACATGTGGTGCCAACACATTTTTAATTTGCAATAATAATGGAGTATTTTCTCACATTTGAATCTGTGTCTGTGCAAGATGTTGATAAGTGAAGTTGTCTGTCAGCTGGAAGGTGGCCACATGCTTCAGTACAATATTTACATTCATGACCCTAACAGTTATTACACCATGTTCACCACGTACCAGTTATTTGAACATGTCTTGTAACAGCCCGAGCCGGTGGTCAAGGAGGCACCGCAGGACGTGCTGGCCAGGGCAAAAGCCAAAGGCATACTGGACAGGATCGGCTCCAAGCAGCCAACCAGTAAAGAGCATCGCAGAAACACCGGCAGGACGACAAAAGCAGTCCATGCATCCACCTGTCAGCCCCGCCCCCTTTCTGATAGTGTTCCGTCCAGAAACCAGGAGACCAAGGGAATCAACCGCACGGCACTGAGTGGACCTCAGGAATTAACGAACAGACGGCAGGCATCACAAGGTGGGAATAAGTCATTGTATGTAGTAACAGGAACATGATGCTTATTAAAGAAGTAGTTTGACATTTTGGTAAATATGCATATTGGCTCTCTTGATAAGACTTTGATAAACAGATCGAGAAAACTCTCATGTCACTTAAAGGTGAAGCTACAGCCGGTCTATGCCTTTAGCTAGTTAGCTTAGCATAAGGAAACAGGCAAAACAGCTTGTCTGGTTCTAAAAGTTGCCATCAACACTTTTTTTCAAGTTTTTGTTTGTGAAATATGAACAAAAACTGGATTCTGGTTCTCCTTTGGACAGAGCCATGGATTTATCTGTTTCCAGTCTGCATGCATCTCCTGGCTGCAGCTTCACATTAATTATTTATATTCACACAGTAGCTTTTATCCCCTCATCTTACTCCAATGCAAGAAAGGTAATAATCATATATCTTCTAAAATGTCAAAAGAGTCCTTAATGCTTTTGCAGAGGAGGAGTAGCAAGTAATAGGGTTCTGTTTCAAGCAGATATGCATGTAAAGTTCTGCATTATCGTATCTCATTATCATTTCACGGTGCTTTCTATAACTTCATAAACATAAAGTCCCATCCCTCTTACATCTGTCCCATTGCTTCGTATTTCAGTAAAACCCAAAGCTCTGCTCCTGCAAACCCTGAAGAGCACTGTGTCCAGCCCGTTCTCCTCCTCAAGCCAAGACGGCTCCAGCTCGTCCTCCTGCAAACCAGAGGACAGGACGACCCCGAGAAGCACCAACACCGCATTCAGCACTACAACCAGCACCCTGCATCCCGCCCCTCCTCCTTCTGCCCCTGTTGTCCGTCCTCGCAGGGCTCTTCAGGAGGTTCTGAAGCCTATGTTGTTCGTTCTGCCACCAGTTCACTTCCCCAACTTTGTCGCGCACCAGACCAGCCGAGCAGGATTAAGACCCAGCTTCAGCTTCAACAGGTGGAGGATGCCGGCTCCAATTCTGCCCCTCCCCCGCTCTAATGGGGGCTTCTCAAAGGACACGATGGCGAAATCGCCACCTTTGTTTTAAGCTTACAAAGTCCAACACGACTGTGACAGAAACATTAATGTTTGTGCCAAGTGCCTCCTGCAAAAAAGTAAAATGCTTACAGTGTTACTCAACTGCAAAATTTCAGCGAGCACGTGAATGTTATTCACCTTTAATCTAGAGCCATTATTACAAAGTCATTATTCGTGTCTGTCATTCACGGAAGAAGAAACTCGCCAATGTCATTTAAATGTCGCCACATGAGGCATCGTTGTATCGCCGGCTCCCAGTGATCTGAAAGATTAAAAGACATATTGAAGAAGCTGCTCCTGTTTTCTTTTGGTTATGCATTTATTGTCACAACAGATGACATTTACATGGTGAAGAGATGAGTGAAGAACAGAACGGAAATGATTTACAGCATCTCTCTTTTTGTTTTTGTGTGTGTTTGGATTAGACTGCATTCACAGAGTTCACGTGGAGTGCAGGTGGTGGCTCCGAGCCGCAGGAGCAGTGTAAAGGTTTCGACAGCAGTGACACGAGACGTATTTTCCTTCCCCCCTCTGCTGTGTGTGGATATTCGTGGGTGTGTGTTTGTGAATGGGAGCAGAATGACTTGATTTACTGAGGAGGAGCCAGTTAACCTTTTCTTTTTCTTTTCCGTGCTATCCAAGCAGGGCTAACACTAATTCCTACCACTGTTCATATCGCCACAATCACGTCACATGGCCCAAAGTCAAAAACCTGTATCTGGAATTTCTTGCAATCACATCGTATCTTGCGTGTGCATAACGATTCCTGAGGATATTGTTAAGTTTGAACATAAGCAATGAAACATTCTTTAGCTTTTAAGCTTTTTTTTCCTCGTGTATGTAAAATCCAACAATCAGAACTGACTTAAAGCTTCAAACTACATTAAAAACCGATAGATTTACTTTGTTGAACAATCACATTAACCAAGGAACAGCAAATAAAAAAGTTGGGGGCAGAGAATAACCATTTATTTAGGTATTGTTTAGAAAGAGGTCTGATTTAATTCTTTTTTTTTTGTGCAAGTGTAAATCCAGTTATGGTCAAGATACCTTGTGCTGGGAGCATCTGTTTCTAGTGTGTTCAACACTCTTTACTACCGAGACCCTTAATCCCCCATCAACATAACAAAAAAATTAAATTCTATTGAGAAAACATGCTAAATCAAAAAACCCACATCGATCACAATTCGGTCACTGACAGCACATCTCTCCCTCATGTCTACAAGATCAGAGCCCTGAACTCCTCTCGTCCTACATCCAATCGTTTACAGACACGTCATTATTACATCACTTCATTCATCCTCGGAGGAGACGTTACGCTTTTTTTCTGTTTCACGTTTGTTGCACAAAACATTGCGATGCCATTTGATGGGCAGCTGGAGGCTCTTGGGTTTTTCTCGATCACCCCTCAGATTCCCTCTAAACACCTTTTCCCTGTCCTGGAAGGCTTCTGTAGCATCTCCGCCGTCTAGTCCCGCTTCTCTCACTGTGCTGATGGATATGTTTTTTACAGAAGGGGCTCTGGGCACGAAAGAAAACTTGACTTAACCAATGAGCGGTTACACAAACCAGTCTGTATATAGAAATGTGATCTTCTCTCTTCTGGGTAATCCTGTGTCGTGTCTGCGTGGTGGTGTAATCCATCCGGCTCATGAGAAATCCACATCCAGCAGGGGGCCGGTTGAGCCTTCAGACGGTTTCCACTTGTGCAAAGTCGTGTTCGAAGGTCAAAGTTCAACCAGTGACACCAAGTGACGTCAGCAAACACACTGGGCAGCTTTTCCTCCTCATGAAAAACGTCTGTTTTTCCTTTTTTTTTTATATAATCAGGCGTTCTTGAAGATTCCTTTTCTTCCCTTCCTCTGCGGTGGTGTCTTTTAACATGTATGTACATCGTCGGTTACCATGGCTGGTACTGAAAAGGTGTTGTCGTGGCGATAGTGTGAGTGGCATCCAGATGGGTGGTGCTGTGGTCACTGGTGGCGGTCGGTGCTAGGGGAGTTCTGATGGCTGTTTCTTGGTTTTCAGAGTGTCTATGAGAGACTGGACGCCGCGTTTCACGCTGGTGGTCACCCGCCGGGACACGGAGTCTGCGGAGGGCGAGGAGGACGAGCCAGCGCGTTGGGAGGGCGGCCGGGCCACCAGACACTTCTGATACCGCAGCTGGAGAAGGAGACGAGAGGGTCAGTAGAGTTCATCATGTGGGATTTGGTTAAATTGTTTTTATACATTTATATAAAAAAAAGAGAAGGCATGTACACCAACAAAGAGAAGAAAAATCCAAAAATGAAATTATCACATTTGATTAAATATGTATGAATGACTTGATCAAGAGCTTTTTTTCTCTTCTCCCGGGGTTTCTCCAGATAACAGGCGGATTTAAACAGCCAACTCAGCCTTTGCACATCATCCACTTTCACAAAATCTTACACAACAGACTATGATGCTGCTCCAGATAAAAAGGAGCGGAAAATAAAAAACGACTAGTTCTCGACTTCATTTAGAAAGCACACAGGACAGATCCCCTCTTCGTCCTCTCAATGTATCAGTTATCCAGTCTCCACAGTGCCAGCTTCCAAAACACTTTAAAGAGAATATGAACAGTCTTCACGTCTTACTTAACAAGAAACGCCAAAAGTGTATTTTTCAAATATACAGAACTGAAATATCTTCTTATCTATTTTTTTTTCTCCTGTGAAACAAACTAATATGAGCTTACCACACATGCTGCCTGCACGGCCTCGGACACAAAGCCTGCATTGGGGTCGCACCAAAAAATGTGACACTGGAAGTGCTGGCTCCCCGTGTCCATGATGAAGGCAAACGTATGCACGTCCCGCCCCACACCCATGAAGGACAAGAAACGGACACGACACTCCATCACGACCTCCTCGTCCTCCTCCTGCACAGCCGTCAGAGAGGAGAATCAGAGCTCTGTTAGATCGTCCTCTCCCAATGAAAGGCAACTACTCATCTTTTATTAACTGGGTAGCATGGTAGAGCCCCTTGCCTTCTCTTTGATCACAGCCACAGTGGTGTCAGCGATGCTCAGTATGACAGGAGTCCAGTCGTCTTTGCCCGAGGACGACAGGAGGCCCTCGATGGCCCCGTTGATGATGTCCATACCTGAGAACCAAACACAAAGGTGTGAACTGTGAGACAACGTGTGATCTCTAAAGGACGTGTATGGGCTTCACTCTGGGTTTTGTTTTACCTATGGGTCGAGACACAGATGTCATTCCCAGATACAGAACATGGAACTTCTGCACCAACTCGGTCTTTGGCAAAGGAAACTCTGTAGAGGGAAAACACACAGAAACGCACACAGATCAATAACTTAATCACACAGGGCAACATCTAACGCAAAGAGTCCAAACACGATAATTGGCTTAAACTAGAGAAATAAACAAACCCTGGTGAATAATTGTTTAGTCTATGTTGCTGTTGACATGATTAGTGCAGGAAGAAATGAGTTTTCACACAAGCATGCAGGATTTCAGCGAGCTGGGTATTTTCAGCATGACAACGCCTTTCTTTTTTTACAAACTGCCCTGTAGGCAGAGAAGATTTACACACACGGTAAAGGAGAACAGTTAAAAGATGTAGATGTCACCTGCATCTCAATCAGTAAACATCTTTTACCCTCAGGACCTCGCTATTAAACACCAGACAGTCGACTATATGAGCTTGAGACGATTTCTGTCAAGGTAAAATGCAAAACACCAAAACTGCATAAATGTTTAACTATGCAATTAAAGAATGTGCATCTCGGAGGGCGCTTACAGGAAAATAGAATAAAACCTCAACCAAACCCTGATCAATTATTAACCTCTAAATCACTTATCATCATAAACTTAAAAAATCGGTCAACGGTCAAAATAAATTGCGAATTTTTCCAGTTGCAAACACATTTTCCGATATATCCGATAAAGAACGCACAATAACTCCAACTTTCATGTGTTTGGACTGTGGGAGGAAGCCGGAGAAAACCCACACCGACCCGGGGAGGACCCAGGAAAGACTATTCCATTAAAAAAGTGCAAAATATCTCTGACACTCAGAACATGTTAATACTCTCTAAAGAGGAGTAACATGAACGATGAACAGTGGGAGGGTTTTCACACATGGATTCGATGTTTAAAGCCGAGCTCAGAGAAGGACAGATTTGATGAGGACAGCATTATCCTGGTGTTGGTTCTCATCCAAAATCATTTGGTGTTAATCTCCAACGTGTCCCAACACAGAAGCCCTGAAGAAAATCGAATCCAGGTGAGGGAGAACTGCTCTAAATTCAGTGTAAAGTGGAAAAAAGACCTCCCACTGGATTCCAACTCTCTCTCCCCCCCAAGTTATAGCTTTACCAGATATGAGGGATGTTTGCCAATGGTTTGTTTGATCGGGGGGGTTGGGATGGACGCTGTGGAGCAGCAGGCCTCGCTTCTAAAAAACGCTAATCGGGTTTTAATGAGGTCCAGTGCCTCTGTAAGTGAAGAGCCGATACAGTTCTTTTCCATTCTGATGCTGGAGCTCGTCTCCTCAGCGCTCAGCAGACGCACACACGCACCAAAGTCACGGTGGATGAATTGCGCTGCCACTTTTCCCCCATTCTTCCGATAATTACTCGTGACCGAGAGGAGCCAGCGGAGGGGTTAAGCGAAATCGGAACCTGTGAATGGAATTAGCGCGGCGAGGATAATGCTCGGTGACCAGGGAGTGAGGAGTTGTTGGAGAGTCAGTGTTATCTTGTGTGTAATTGAACCAAAACACTGCTATCTTTTCTATTAAAAATTGTCAAGGTTGCTCCTCACGATAAGGTAAAACATTTTTGAAACATACATAGTTTCAGATGTGGAGGAGAGCTGTTATGTGAGACAAGGAACCACAGCAGGGAAGACAGCACACGGCTGACAAATCTAATTCTCTCACAGGGGAACTACAAAAGAACACGACTCAAGTTAAAAGAGAAAATGTGTGGGTGTGTGAGTGTGTGAGTATGTGTGTGTGTGTGTGTGTGTACCTTGTAGGGGCACATCAGTGCTGGTTTGGGAGGAGCTGCCCGCTGCAGCCTTGGCACTTTTCCTTTCAGCCATAATCTAAACAAGGGGAGAGGGGGAAGGAAGAAGAGACAGGGAGATAAACCACAGAGGGATGAAGAATGGGACAAAGTGAAGGAGAGAAACAGATAAAGGGCAAGAGAGGTGAGAACAAAAGGAAAGAAGAGGAAAGGGATCAGCACAGAGAACAAAGAATAATCGACTTAGTAGATTTGACCTTAGACTTGTCTTTGAAATGAGCGGTAAAAAATGTAGCACACAAATAATATGATGGAAAAATGATAAGGCTGTGACCCATAATGTTTGCTTTTGTTAATAACTCACTTAAAAAATTTAATAAAAACAAATATCCTGTTACCTTTAATAAAGCTAGGGATTTCTCTGCATTTGAACATTGTTGGAAACATTCTGCATCATGTACGTCTAAAAGTCAACAAATAAATAACGTGGGTGCAGTCGTTTGCAGAATCGTTACACATTAAATCTCCAGCTGTACAAACAGACAGTGTCTTCCTCTCTTTTCTTTGCTGCAGATCTCTTGCTGCAGAGCGGGCACTTGTCACACTGTGTTGAATATTCTGCAAGGCCCCTGCACTGAGCCGCTGCTCTCTCCTCTACGGATACTTGATTAATTGCCGGTGTCATTAATCAGAGTCTGTGGTGATTCTGCAACTCCGCTCACAAGGGAACATGTAGGAAGACGCACGCACACACACACACACACTCTTTCACACACACACAAGGGAGAGCCGCTTAGCCTGCTGTGCAGCTGCAAGACTCAGGTCACCAAGTTTCTCCACTGCAGTGATAGAGAAAACAACGAGTGTCTTAAAAATAGGCCATTTGTAGAGCCTCACACACACACACACACACACACACACACACACACACACACACACACACACACACACACACACACACACACACACACACACACACACACACACACACACACACACACACACACACACACACACACACACACACACACACACACACACACACTGATTACCCGCAAACATAAACCAGTAGCCTTATTTAATGTGACCAAACTTTTGGCGATGGTTGAATCATACAAAGGATTTTGATTTGAGCAAAAAAACAAACAGTTATGAACATATGTTGAAACGTAAGTTGATCTGCTTCGACCATTTCAATGGTTCCATTTTCAATTTGAGTATTGATTTGACCTGCTGTAACAATTCAAAATAAAATATATGCTAATACTAACTGTTTTAAAATGTTCCCTAACTTTTAATAGAAGGATCAAGTCAGTGACATCAGTCTTCCCTTTTATTTCCTTGCCATTTAAATCTGTCTGTCAGCGAATCTCTACTTTTCATTCAAGATGCACCCAGCATGCAGCTGAGTGTGAGGAGATTCAGACCTGCTGTAATCTGAACAGTCAACAGAGTGAGGAGGGGAGGGTACCACTGAATCGTGTGGGATGGAGAGAGAGAGAGAGAGAGGGGGAGGGGGGGAATCAAGTGAGTGACATTGCTTTATGCTGCAGCTTTGCACTGTTAAGAGTCTGTGATTCCATGTTCCTGAGAGGGTTAACACTCTGTCACCACAATCTCTCCCTCCTCCCCCCACCCTCTCTCCCTCTCTCTCTCTCTATCACGTACGCACACATTGAAAACTCTTTTCAAGAAATGCTGCATGTGCTCTAACCTGAATCTTATCTCCTGTCAGTCTTGTCTCACTGTACAGGATCTTAAAGCCTCTCTCCCCTGAGCCCTCTCTCGGAAAAGATAACCTTAATATATAATCCTGTCAGGGCACTGTCACTGGTTTGCACATGTAGGTATTAGTTTTATAAAACGTGCATGTCGGAGTGTCCGCGAAGTTGCATTCTCAGAAAAGTAACTCTAGTTCACTGCATCAGCAGAAAAAGATTGATTTCTCCCTCCTCAATTGATTAAAGCTTGATGGCTTGTTTCAGAGGAGCTTGTTGAGCGGTGGCGGTGGGGACACCCACCTTGGAGCAGATTTCGTGGAGACTTGTGGCGATGGCTGCGGCAGGAGTATCACATCGGAACACGTGGCACTTCAGCACCCGCGTGTTCTTGTCTCTCGCCACGTAGGCAAAGTCCCTGAAGCACAGACAGAGGACGGGTATCATCACACATGCATTCATGAGGAAATGTAAGAGACAAACATTGACCTGGATGCACATCAGCAGCAGATTACAGAGATATCTGCTCTGTTAAAGGGGCAGTAAATAATCTCTGTCAGCCTGTGCACTTATTGATCTGAATTTTCACATTACTTGACATATTTCCCAGATGCCCAACTTTTACACATCATATGTGCTAAGAAAACAAAAAGATAAAACTTGACTATTAGTTTGGTCCATCTCCCATTCATTAACATGGAGGAGCCATACTGCAGACAGCCACCAGGAGGAGATTGAGAATCTTTGGCTTCACTTTCAGGAAACCTATCGTCCATCTTTACAACCAGTCTGTGGCGTATATGTGTAAGAGGGACGGGACAGAATGATGGTGGGTTGTTTAGGGTTAAGACAACATGGATAAAAATGTATTTGAACTTTTCATACATTTTTGCAATAACGATAGGCCGTTTGTTTCATCTCATTAAACTTCTTCATTCCATATATTTTATGAGGGAGAAGTTTTCAACCTAATTCCAGTGCTCTGACTGGGAGCCACCTTTCGGAATATTCTGGTGCAACACTTCTTAACGGGTCTCAAACTCCTTTTCCCAGAGTGCAACTGGTTTAGGGGCCAATATCTGGACTTGATTGCCAATTTGTAATTTTAAATTCCCGTCAGCGGTTTTCACTTGAGTTAGTTTGGTTCACGTTTGGCTCCATCAGCAGAGTCGGGATATTTCCATCTGAAATCCCTCCCTGTGTTTTCAGCCTTTTCATTTTTATTTTAATCTTCTACAGCAGTAACAGTTATATTAGAGTGAGTGTTGCATCACGTCTCTGTGTCTGTTGTCAGGAGGTGAGTGATCGCCGAAATAAAAAATAAAAGTTTGCCAGAAATCCAATCCTCTCCCTGCACTTTGCATTTGCATTGTAATCGACGCAAACATGGGAAAAAGTGAAACCTTTCCTGCATAAGTTAAAAAAAAAAAAAAACTAAGTGAAAGCAATGAATAGCATCAAGATAAATCAACTTGCTCTGCACGCATATAGCTCTATTTGACACATAGATTACTTAGAGCCCCTTTAACAGCATGTTTCTCTCAGTAATTGCTTCACTGGAAGCGGGTGCCAAATTTGGCTACAACAGATGCGTGGCCCAGAGCCTGAGGAAACTACGTGCCTCAAGCTCCACCATGGTGCCACATGGCAGAGAAAGATGAGGAGGAGGAGGAGGATGAGGGTAAGACCGAGAGAGGAAGCTCTACGGAGATATGAAAGTGTATGCAGCGGGTGGGCGATGAGGACACACAGCGCTGTGTGGGTGATACCATGCATAAGCGTGCGCGCACACACAAACACACACACACACACCCACACACAAACAAACACAGACACAAACATGATGGAAGATAGATGTTTGATCCTCATTAACAGGTGTGACAAGCTGCAGACAAAAAGGAGGTTGAGTTTTTCAGCCCGGACTGAAATGATTGAGTAAACAGACAACGCAGAGTGAAGGTTGGGAGGGGGACGTGCAGAGGAGCCAGCTGGACGGCGGTGTCACCAGATGCAACAGCTTCAGTGCACACACACACACACTCAGACACACACACACACAGATATATACAGTGCATGCTTCACATTAACCACAGACACAAACAGAAATATGCCGAACACAGACAGCATTTATCACAACAGGTTCTTTATGTTTATGAGACCATCCGGTATGTCTCCTCTGCCTAACTGTGTGCTCACACACTTTGGGTCAATAATGCTCACCGCCTGTGGCCAGGAAGGAAAGTACAATGCAATGTGTGTGTGTGTGTGTGTGTGTATATATCGTAAGATGGGTGTGTGTATGCATCCAGTGCACTTTGTTCAGGGACGTTTGAGCAGTGTGTCACCAGAGCAGCATGAGTGGCCTTGCTTCGCACACTACAAATGGGTCTTTTATGATTGTGTTCCCTCGCTGGGGGATCAAAATGCTATAAAACCGCACGCAACTCTGAATAGGAAATAGCCCGTGGCCAGTCTGGCATCATTGATGATTTAACACTTGCAATTTAGACCTGCTATGGTTGCTGATGGACTCCTGCAAAGAGCAACAGTGACTCCGGGCGAAGCAAAGCCACTGGTTTGATGCCTGACAGTGATTACACTGTATGGGTGGGTGAGTGGGTGGGTTGGTGAGTGGGTGGGTGGGTCCGACACTCGAAGAGCAGTTACCTTTCTCTGGTTCCCAGGAAGCAGGGCCAGGGAAGCGAGGAGGAGGAGAACAGGGAGGTAAAGGATAAAAGGAAAGAGATAAGTGATGGGAAATTAAGAGACAGGGAAAAATTTGGAGATTAGACAATTGTATCATAGCAAAAAAGTGAAACGGGAAAAGACAACGAGATCACAGGGTGAGATAGAAAAAACAACAAGAGGAACATTAATACACACAGAGTCACAAAGCTCTGTCACCTCATTCCATATCCTCCATGCTCTGTGTACTTTTCAATTCAGTGGCTTAAGTTACACTACATTATGACACAACACCCCTTTCCCAGACACACACACACACGCACACACACATCCACACACACCCACGCACACACACACACACACGCCTTCATGTTACCTCCTCTCCCTTACTCTCTATTTCTCCACCTTTTTCTGCCTTCAAGTCTCTTTCATCCTCCTCTTTGCTCTAGCTCTTTAATCTTCCTTTTCGCTCCCCAGCTTTCTCGTTTTCTCTTACTCCCGAACTCACAATTTTTCCCACTCAACACAGGATAACACACACACACACAAAGAAAAGAATCTAGCACGACGTGATTCCGAACAATTCAAATCAACAGTGCGAGGAGAGCTACAAAGGCAGGTTGAATAAAGATCAGAAGGCTAATTCAAACATTGCCTCGCTTTGATTCTCTGATTAGCCACTTAGTGTTCAGCAGTGTGTGTATGTGTGTGTGTATGAGTGTGTGTGTGTGTGTGTGGTAGCTGGCAGTTTTTTTTTTTTTTGCTCTGACTTCATTTACTTTTTTTTCTACTTCCCTCTGCTCCGTTTCCAATTTACACTCGAAAACCTTCTCCACAGTCGAGTCACTTTGGTAAAATTGGATTAAAGTCTCAAAAAGCTGCTCTCCTCTTTCGCAGACATTGCCCTGCATTGTTCTCCATACAATTAATTTGCATGTGGCAGAATGAAAGTGCTGCAGAAGCTTTATCATTGATGGTGACCACAACAAAGGTGATTCAAACCAAGCACAGATCCTAAAGAAACAACAGTGTTGTATCATCAGATCATCCGACCTCGTTTAACTCTGGCAGCACAAGACTGAGACTAAAGCCACAGGTTCAAAAACCCCATAACACCTGCTAACATCTGGCTTTGGGAATGGATACAGGTCTCAGGACGCATGGAAGAGGCATTTAGGAAGTTTAACTTGTGATCGGATAACTCAAGACGTCTGACCAGAGTCTAAGCTTCATCTGGAAATGCATATTTTTCTCCTTCTTTTGAGCTTTTTGGAAACACTCACTTTTAATTTGCCTTTTTAACCAATGAAAAAGGAAACAATAAGAAATTCCCAGCTGTCAGATGCCCCCTATATATGTCTATGTAAACTAACAGGCAGCTCAGTGTGGAGTCAGACGGTGCCGACAAATACAGAGAGAGTTGCTGGCTTACTGAGGCTTTTACGATGAGTCATTCCTGACATTAGATAATGGAGCGGGTGACATATTGTGGAGAGAGGGACAGGCAGGGAATCAACAAACAGCTGAGGATGAATGACATGTAGACCTCAGAAGATGCAGGAAGAGCTTTTGGCCGGGAGGTGGGGAGAAAGGATGGATAGATAAAATGTTGAGACAGGTGAGCGACAAAGGCAGGAGGCCAGAACGCTAAAATGAAAGGGTGGAAGCGTGTCAAGAGAGGAATGGGAACGAGGTGTGAGACCAAGGCTGTGGAAGAGATGGAAAGGAAGACGGGAGTCAGAAACAAATGAAAGCAGCAAAGCAGAGAGAGGAGTAGAAGCAAGTGTTTAAGTGTTCTCTCTCTCTCCCTCTCTCTCTCTGTGCCTCACATATTTCCACGGCTGAATAAAGGATGACGGACTCGGAACTACCAATCTCTGTTTGATCCCGCGGCAGTGAAGGCTCGGCTGGAGAGGATGTGTAGAACGTGGAGATTAAATGAGGTCACCGCTGCAGATGGATGGCGAGCAAGGGTTTGAGAACCATCATCATCTGCAGCTCTGACATCACTCACCAAGCATCAGTGGTGCAAACAGCCTAGTGCGTAGTACTTGTAACATTAACATACACTACGTAGCGCTTTGGGGAAATCGCAAGTCTGATTTCTTGCAAAGTTGGCAAGTTGGACTCATCAGTTCGAGACTCCAGAGGAAGTGAGAACTGTTTGCAGCTGGAACCGTGTTTTTAATGATAACAGCAGCTCAGCTCGGCTCCGGTGATCACACGTCAACACAACTGTACCTGAAGGAAATAAACTAATCAAAGTTATTAACTCTAACATGGAAGAAACATTCCAAACACAAAACACTTAAGAGCCTTGGTTGAGGTAAAGGAATACAAACACTCAGTGTCCACTTGGATTCTTCTCCTCTTTTGTGATTGAGCATGGGATTAAATATAAATAATGTAAATAATGCTATATTATTTGATTAAAGCAACTTTTACAGAGCAACAGCGCCCTCTCTGACTGCTTAATTCCCACTCACTGATCTATTAAAAATCAGCTATCAGCATTAGTCTTGAACTTTCTAGATTAATTTCCACACTTTTAGCGTAATCCTGCAAACTAAAAAGTAACAAAGAAATAGAGACAAAAACATAACGACCTTAGCGGATGTAAATCTAATTTTTTTAAAACATGATATTAAATTGTTTATATAGTGTCAAGTACCTAAGCAACCCTTGCTTTTAAGTATTTCGCTTTTTGCCAGAGTTTGCAAATGTAACTCTCGATATTTCAGACAAAAGAACACTTTCAGCGATAATACTACATTATTTAAATTCAAGAAGTTTCATTTAGAGAATAACGTTAAGGTGCATCTTCAGGTACTAAAACGCTGCGATAAATCTAAAGTGTGCAACGAGCGGCAGAGAAAAGCACCTGCAGTGCAGTGCGTTCGTCTGCAGTGCAGCCTCCATCACTCAGCAGAGACTTGTGTCTTCTCCAATCCATCTGTCACACGTACATGCAAACACACACTTGACACAGACTTCAATTATCGAGCAGCTCAGAGAGGATCTTGTTAGTGTCGGCCGCTGTATGCTAATGCGCTTACATATGCTAATTGCACAGCCCAACGCTTATTTTAGAAATGTCTGAGGAGGAAGTGGCTGGAGACTCTCCCGTCAGCAGAAAGTGTGTTGAACGTATTGATCGCTGCTGGACTGGTGAGTCTGGCCCCAGTCCAACATGGATCAGATCCAGTTCCATGGCAACACGTGAGAGTGGAGACGACCGCTGGACGGTGATTGAGAGGAAAGCCCTTTCATCACACTGCAAAGAGAATAACATAAGAACTGACAGGTAGATTTATGTTTACCAGCTGTTTCCTCTGCAGCATTTGTGTGAAGACTGTGTGTTAGAAGCTTCATGTCAAACTTTGCTGCAGCTTGAAATTATCCCAAGAAAGCAAAAAGCTGGGATGCTTGAGTTTAGATAACGTTATCAGACGGTGGGATCAGGGCCGCGCCTCCACCACACCTCTAATCACCTGCCTTCTAATCACCTGTCAACACATCATGCTCGGTTTGACTCCGATTCTTGAACCCATCCTTCCTTTCCCCTCAAGAGAAAAGGTGAACAGAAAAAAGAAGAAAGAAGAAAGAAGAAAGAAGAAAGAAGAAAGAAGAAAGAAGAAAGAAGAAAGAAGAAAGAAGAAAGAAGAAGATGAAGAAGATGAAGAAGAACGACCCTCATCCCTTCATCCTCCTTCTGCCATCCTTACATCCTCGCTTCACCCTCCGTCCCTCATTCCTTCATCCTCCTTCCCTCATCCCTACACTCATCCCTTCACCCTATCTATACAAATAGAAAAAGATAAATCAACCCTAAATCACAACATAATAACATATTTGTTCTTTTGAAAAACTCTCAATTTGCATTTGATCTCACAAAAAACTGCAATACACGGCGGCAAAGATACATTTTATTTTTTATTTTATTGGACCCGTGCTGATAATTTGCAGAAAACCGTGAGTGCTGCTCCTGACTGAAGTTAATTGTGATTTATTATAATGGAAAGTAGAATATGGTAATAAAACAAGGAAATAGAACACACAGATAAAACCAGAAGGAAGAAACCACATTACTTTAGAGCTGCTGACAGAAATGGGCTTAGTTTTACAGCTCTGTTGACGCTATGTGAGTGTACACCACCTGTTATATACATCTGTGCCTCTATAACTTATTTGCTTAAAATGATCAGTATTTAAATTAGAGACGGATCAAAAATGATATTTTAGTCCATGTTGTTATTGATATTTGAGAGTCCAAAAAAATGATTCAGGTATAGTGGGTAAACCATTTTATTCTTGTTATATTTTGACTTTATACTTATAATATTTTGACCTAATTCTTTTGTCTCTGTCTACTCAAACTATCCCTGAAGTTTTTCCCATTTTATGTGAGTAATCTTTCTAAGGCGGAGGATTAGGAGATACAGTAGATAGTATATTAAATATATCATAATTTCCCTCTGGAGTGAATGTAGGATTCATGACTTTGAGCAACAATTGAACTGACTCGACTGGCTCTCTGGTGGATAAACTACATGTAGTTTATATGTAATGGTGACACTGTACAGAGGCAGTCTCCTGTACAGCAACAAATATCAACTCGATATAGATCTATGAGTCGGTCCTCATTGATCTGTATCACTAACTGGCTGAAACACAGTCCCAGTGAGGAATGTTAGCATGAGAGAGAAGTGATAATTATAGACTGTATTTAAAGAGGGATAATGCCACCTTGCAATGTTGACCTCATTTGGAACCACAGCCTTCGTAGTAATGATTGTGGTGCTGAGTCCCGGTATCAAGGTCCTGACTTTACACATGCTCGACCAACCATGCCGTTTCATCCAGTTTTATCGCATCAAATAAGTACTTAAAATCAAACTTATAAATTAACTCAACGTACATTAGTCACAAGAATCCCGTCTAGTAACATGGAGGGAAGGGATCAATGGACCATACTGCAGCCAGCCACCAGGGGGGTGTCGTCCATCTGTAGAAGCCACTTTCATATCTGTACATGCAGCTTTCTTAGAACTTCACCAACCTATACAAAAACTCACTAATTCAAATGATGAATCCAATTTGTCAAAAATTTGAAATGACCGTTTATGGTTTTAGTTTAAGCAGTTGTGTTTACGAAGAAGCAGTAACACAAAGAGTAGCTGAACCCAGTCTTTATGCTAAGCCAAACCAATCACCCCCTGGCTCCAGTTCCATGTTACCAAAGAGATTTGAATGATCTTGATCTTCTCGTCAAACTCTCAGCAAAAATGTGCATATTTCCCAAAACGCGGAACAATTACTCTTAATGAAGTTGAATTGAAAAACAGACATGCCTGAAAAAAAGAATGTTTGGGGCTAATTTGTACGAAACTCAAGTCAACAGCAGTCAAAGCTCTTCCAGCCTCTGTGCCACTGACTACTTCCAGGCAGTGTGACAACAGAACAGGGTAAACCCCTCTGCGACCTGGTGAATTAGTCATGGCCCACAGCCATTAGACCTAATGCAAAATGTCTGAGCGTAATTACCTCTCGACATCGTAAACTTGTTTACTGCACCAAGATGAGCAGCAAAATGAGCACCCAGAGCCAGAGGGCGCAGCGAAGGTACTTCATGGCACATACTCCCTTTCTCTGTACACACAAACAAACAGACAAACGCACACACACACACACACACACACCAATCGCAGGCAGAAACACACACACAATCATCAATATTGCCCAAGGCAGCAAAGAAGTAGGACAAATCAAGCTGAAAATAAAAATAAAACTGTTGTCTACAATGTATTAAGCAGCGTACGCAGCACAGAGGGCTGCCTGCGTGATCTGAGCAGACATTTGATGTTGTTTACAGCGGCAGCTCTGCCTCGGTTTGATTCATGCTCAGTACTTGTGCATCATTTCTGCGAAAACGCAGCGATATACAATGCTGATGGTGAAGATGGTGTTTTGCTTAAAAGGTGGGAGTAAAACGCACTTTACCCCGGGCCTGTCTACGCACACAGGTGTGTGACCGAGTGTGGCAACACAGGCAAATGAGAGGGGAGGGGCAACAAGCCGAGGAGGCACACACAAACAGCACCCATGTGTCAACACTCGCTGTATTTTATTACATATTAAAAAGCAGAGAGAGGTGGGTGGTAGAGATGGAAAGATAGAGTGTGTGTGTGTGTGTGTGTGTGTGTGCGTGTGTGTGTGTGTGTGTGTGTGAGGGGGAGAAAGAGGGATTCTGGGTGGGCGAGGGAGGGGGAAAGATGATGTCCTGCTGTTCTGTCTGCTCTTGATCATTTATACATCACACTGTTAGAGAGAGAGAAAAAAAAGAGAGAGAGAGAGAGAGAGAGAGAGAGAGAGAGAGATGGAGATGGAGATAGAGAGTGAGAGAGGGAAAGAGAGAGAGAGAGAGATGGCTGTGAGGATTTGTGTGTTTTTGCACACGAGCACAGATATTCTCTGTTGAATAAAGCTTCAGTGAAATGTCACTTCAATCTGACGTTTCCGGAGAGAGAGAGGGAGAGACTGAGGGAGGGAGAAAAAAGAGAGCGAGAGAGAGAGTGTGTGCAGGAGCTTGGTGTCGAGTTAGAACAAAGTCCAAGTTGTATACATGCACAGTGCAGTTTGGATCACACTCTGCATGTAACCTCATTTGGTGCATGTGCCCTGAATCATTGTTTCTTGCAGCCACAGTACAGTGAAGTACAGTCTGTCATTCGAATGCAATGCATATGCTAAAAGAACAGCAGCATCTGGACGAAGATACTTTCTTCTAGAGAGAAATGTTCTCTTTCAATTTTAATTTTCCAAGTGTCCCAGAGTCTTTGGCTGCAGGCAGAAATCTCAGAGACAAACAGTTTCTAGGCAAATATCGAAACTATTAAAACTACCAGTGAGGCTAAAAAATGTAAGAAAACATTTTAAAGTTAAATTTAAAGCTCAAAGGATTAAAATATGATTCTTTTAGTTTTTTTTTAAGATTTCACTAATACCGACCGGACAGTAATAAAGTAAAAAAGGGGAAAGACATGCAGCAAAGGCAGAATATATAGCATATATGCAGAATGCCTGATTCTATAACTTGATCAGATAGAATATCAGATACGTATCATTATCAATATATTGTCTTTTGTCTTGTGCTAACAACATGAATACAATTCATTTTTAGCATTTTCCTGTCTTTTACAAATGAAATGATTAAATGATTCATGGGAAAAATACCCAGCAGATGATAAAAAATTTAAACAGTTTGAATTAAAAATTCCAGCCCCTAGGAAAGCGGTATAGAGAATGGGTGGGTGGATGTAGGTTGGTGTTAGTTTCCAATCAGGGTATTAGCTATTATCTAGGTCTAAGATGCATTCACGATTTAAAGTCAGCAAATTTACAAACTATCGATTTATGAGAAAAATATTCTACTCATGAATGAGCTGAGGAGATTTTTCTTTAAATCATAACCAAGAAAATTGATAGATCAGTTTAATTAAACTCTGTCAATGAACATTATTTGAATAAATGCGATATTGATCTTGAGATAACAAAGACCAGATTAATTCACCACCTAATACATGTATCCTGCTCCACACGCCGACAGCTGCCCCAGAGGAAAACCATCCGAAAAACCTACATCAGACACGATGAGTATTCAAATATATTCAACCTAAAAACTGTGTGTGGCCACTTCTGCTGTCTGGATGCTGTGGAGAGACGAGCTTCAGGCACAGGCCGACTGTCCCGCTGCGTTCAGCCCTGTATGATCAGTGAACATCAGCATCGCCACGGCCGACGACCAGAGTGGTTTTTATCGGGAGGAGATTTATTGGCTGGTGGGGGAAAGGGAGGCGATCTATAGGGGGAACGGGAGGAGTAATCCGTCAGGAGGGCAGGGATTACAGCAGGTGTGCCTAACAATACTAATGCTAAAAGAGAGATGAAATGCAAGACAGAGGGAAGTGTTTTTTTCTTGGTACCATTGTCTGTAATTCTCTCTGTGTTTGCCAGACATATGACTCTGAGTGGAGCCACCGCTCCTGCCATGACGACCCTGCAGAGGATGAGGTTTTCTGCGAGGCTGGGTGGACATATCCTGACCTGTCAGGACGTGTGCGCGTATATGTGTGCGGAGAAGTGGGAGTGATGGATTGTGGGTAGATGAGGGGGGAGCTGACGTGGAGGAGCGATGACTCGGTGGTATGGGGCTCAAATCGGAGCAGGAGGAGCAGGGAGAGGAGGCCATCAATCACCCTGGCGTCTATCGAGTGGATGTAGGTGTTCAGGCCCGGTCCCGGCGGGCCACACCAGGTCCCTCGCATGTTAATTAAGGCGACAGGGGCCTCGACATCAGCAGATAAGCTGCGGGTCGAGCGGGACAACGTGACTGAGAGGGGTCCAGGAGCAGCTGCCTCAACCCAAACATGCACATACAAACTCACTTCATTGACATAAATGGAGGTGAGCGCTGGAGTGTGTTCAGCATTAAAATATTAATGGTAGTGGAGGCTTGCGTGTTTCTTCTTCTCCTTCCCTCTCCTCCTCTCCTTCCCCTTCCACCTCCCCTTTCCTCTTCCCTCCTCTCCTTTCTCCTCCACTCTCCTCTTCCGTCCTCCTCTTCTCCCCTCCACCCCACCCCTCCCCACTCCTCTCCTCTCTCCTCCACTCCTCTCTTCCTCTGCTTTCCTCTCTCCTCAACAACTCTCCTCTCCTTTCTCCTCCTGTCCTCTGTCCTACTCTCTTCTCCTCTCCTCTCCTTCTCTCCTCTCCTCTCCCTTTCTTCTCTACATGCCACAGCTGTCCACAGAAGGTCAGCAGTGGGGAGAAATAAGTGAGAGCTGGGGGGAATAAGAAAGCAGAGCCCCAGTGCTGCCCACTAATGAATATTAATGAAGTGGGACCTGGTCCATACTTGCAGGAGTTATGCTTGTTGCATATGAGCTGCATGTCTGCTGATGATTCACTTAGCTAAGACAATGTTTCAATTTAACAGCAGGAAAAACACACACAGACATTTTAAACAGAGACCTCATCGCTGTCACA